>NC_133432.1:3644166-3854166 GCF_011762505.2 Arvicanthis niloticus
TGGGAAGCTAGAGGTTTGCACACACAACAGATTCTTCTGTGATGTCTTCAGTCTTTTCCTTGTTCACACTCATTCTCCCTCTGTGTGTGTGTGTGTATGCGAGTATGTGCAAGTATGCATGTGTGTACATGCATGTGTGCATGTGTGTGTTGAGGGCATATGTGTGCAAGTATGTGTGTATGTGTATACACAAGTGTGTGCATTGTGTGTGTGCATGTGTGCATGCACGTATGTATGCGTACACGCACACATGCATGAGCGTGCTAGGGTGTGTGTACATGTGTGTGCGTGTGCACCTGTGTGTGTGTACACACACATGTGTGCATTGGGGTATGTGTGTGCAAGTATGCATGTGTGTACATGCATGTGTGCATGTGTGTGTTGGGGGCATATGTGTGCAAGTATATATGTGTGTATGTGTACACACATGTGTGCATTGTGTGTGTGCATGTGTGTGTGCAGGTATGTGTGTGTACATGCACACATGCATGTGTGTGTTAGGGTGTGTGTGTACACACACGTGTGTGCGTTGGGGTGTGTGTGTGCAAGTATGCATGTGTGTGTTGTGTGTGTATATGTGCACACATGCATGTGTGCATTGGGGGAGCGTGAAGGTCAGAGGACGACTTTAAAGAGTTGGTTCATCTCCTTCCACCATGTGGGTCCCGGGGATTGAAGTCAGGTCCTCAGGCTTGGCGACAGGTGTCTTTACCTGCCGAGTCACTTCACCAGGCCAATCTTTGTCCTGTCTTCATGAGATGCTTTTTTTAAGGGCTGCAGTCTGGCATTTTGGTCACCCAAGCTGTGCCCATTCTCTGGCTTCCAGCTCTCCCACATCTCTCCACAACTGTCCCTAGGACCACCCTCAGAGGCCTTTGGGTCTGTGACAAAAAACCTCCCACCACAGGAGATGAGGACTCTGCCAAGGACTTTTATCCCCTCATTCAGACAGACTCAGATTAAACAGTGGCTCTGTAAAACTCACCCCGCGCGATGTGCAAACCACAGCTGCACGGGACGAAGGTGATAATTAGACAAGCTGACTCTTCAAACACAAAGTCATGTGATCACGGACCCTCTCCAGGCTACAAGCATGGGCTGTTTTACAAACAGCTAGGCAATGAAGAAGCGAATCCTAGCCTTGCCAGGCTTGCACCGTTTCCCTGGGGTACTTTATTGGGAACTCTTATATCTTGTATCCTGTGAGTCAACTTGGACTCTGGAAGCTCAGACTCTGCATCTCCAGAGAGGACTGGAGGAGATCCTGAGTGTCCCCCAGAACCTGCATTGACTGTAGTGCGGGGGCTGGGGGGAGAGAAGGGATCCTCCCTGGGAAATGGCTTCCTCTGGCTCGCATAATCGCTAATCAGGTCAGCTAGTCTGCCCACAGAAATTAAGGGCGCCTGGTCTCCACCAACATGGTACTGGTAATACAATTATGGAATAACAGACCCGACTTTCTCAGCGGTAATAGAATTTTGGATCATGGGGGAATACAATGGGCATAGCGGAATTGGATTACAGAAGCACCCAGGATGTACTGAGTCGTACTTGGAGTCAAGTTGGGAGGGTGGTAGAGTTCAAACAGCTCTTCAAATGCACCAGATAGTTCATACGGCGGCCACAGTACATTCAATGAGTTATCCCAGGAGTGCAGTAAGCCCTCAGCAGGCTGTGGAGCCAGGCTTCTTGGCAACTGATAAGAGGGAAATCTGGATAGGAAGTGGGGACGAGGGCCTTTCCTAGACCTTTTAGTGAGAATGTCTGGGTTTCACTAGACTCACTCAAGGAGAAATGTGGACTGTTCGGGAAGGGCTACTTTGGCTCTTTCACACACATGCCCCACAACTCCTCAGATGTTCAAGGCTCAGGAATCACAAGAAATCATCTGTCTGTAGGTGGGGTCGGGACAGGGAGCCCCACCCCTTTCTCCAATCATCCGCGCTTTCATACTTTTGCCTAGTTCCAGAACACCATCTACAGTGGAAGTGCTTCGAACGTCCTCCTGGTTTGCTCTATAATTTTAGCTTAGACCTACTGTGTGGCCCCATGGCAATGAAACAAAATATGAAACCACAGGCTTTGAGTTCTGAGCCCTCAGGACAGAAGCCGGCCTGAGTAAAACAGAAAAGTGACTGTGACCATCACCCACATCAGTGTGGCTTAAAGGATGCCCTGTGCTTTAACAAGACATCTGGTAGTAATTAGGTGATCTTCTCATCCCTATGCTGAGGATGGAGCTCTCATGTACATGAAGTAAGTCCTCTACCACCACGCTAACCTCCACCCAGGAAGTGCCACTTGATTCCCCAAGACAGGATGTCTGTGTTCCACTCACCCCCGCAGGAGCTTGAAGAGCATGCAGCCCAGGGAGAACCAGTCGGCACTGCTGTCATAACACGTCCCCTTCTGCAACACCTCGGGAGCCATGTACCCATGAGTGCCCCTAAAGAGGGAAGGGAGACTGTCACAGGAGTACACTCACTCTGAAATCAGGATGACCAGTGCCAAGAGGGCAGTGACTGAGCACAGAGGAACAAGAACACGCACTATACTGAGCGTCCTGTGGGAGGTAACTGTGAGTTCACACGGGTCAGACATGTCACCCCACGGACCACCAGGGTGGATTCAACTGCTCTGGCCAGCTAGGTGGTAGGTGGGTGTCTAGATTTAACTGTCCTGGCCAGCTAGGTAGGTGTCCATGAAGACCCAAGAGTTCATACACTGTGCCCGAGGTTTGTCCAAGGGACCCAGGGAACAAAGCCCTTATCTGTAGCTGATCTGTCTTTAATAAGAGGATGAAAGTGCTCTGAGGAAATGCAGATGTGGCCAGGACTCAAAGAAGTCACAAGGTCCAGGAGGTGAACTGACCTCATGCAGGACAGGAGGCAGGTTCAAATCCCAGGTTCCCTGTGGCGAGTGCTACTGACTTGCTTAGACACATGGAGGATCGGCTCGGAAACCATTGGCCAGTAAGGATCATGGGCGATCACTGGAGCCCACGGGAGAGGCTCGAAGAAACTGCATAACTCGTGATGTAGGTGCTGCAGGTCACAGCCCACGTGGCTCTCTGTAAGGCGCCAGCATAAAATCAAGAGAGCTATGCCGGGAAGAGAGGAGACCTCTGCCAGGGCTTCTAGAAACATTATCTGGGAAAGTTGAGTTTCAGCCTTGCCTGGAACCCCTTCGAGGTGACTTTTAGGTGGCATCCATGACTGAACTCCAATTTGGGAGTGGAGGGACATCCTCCAGAGGCATCAAACGGGCTGGTGGAGATGGGTGGGCTCTGCAGGTGTTCTCTAGAGCCAACCAGAGTCACTGCCACTGGGGTTTCCCTCACTGGCCTGCATGGCAGCCATGCTCATTGATGGGCAGCTGGGCCACTGTGGACACAGGAGAACAGCTCAGCAAGGACACGGTGGCACAGGTAAGATCTGCACTCCTCCATAAAGTAAACACAGGCTCAGAGTAGTCCTGTCAAAGCACTCAGTTCTGGAAGTTTTTCTTTCCATCTGCTAGGGTTCTCCACAGCTACATTCACAGAGGCCATAACCCGAGAGCCTGCAGCCCAGGGGAGGGGAGATGGTGCTCAAGATTCACATCTGTGGCTTTGAACAACAACAAAAATAACCAGGGGTAGGGTTGGGGTAGGGGATCCTGGCCACATATCTTAACCCCAGGCCCATCAGTGAAGGCAGTCGACTTCAGAGCCTGAGTCAGGGAGTTTCCTCTACCTGGAGTGCAGCCATCTCCACAGGGCAGAGGAATTACAATTGTAGCCCCCACTGTGCGCCTTCGACTCAACTTTATTTCTTTGTACCTTAATCTGCACATTGTCAGCAATGGCTATTAATGCCCATAATGCATGGGGTGTCTTGTGCAGACACCATATTGAATGCAGATAGCTAGGCACACCTGAAACGGCTGAGATCTGGACCAGGACACACACCCAGTCTTGCCGGATTCCCTGGCACCCCAGTAGTCCCTATCTGCCTGAGGTGCTGCCAGCTGCCAGGTCCAGCAGGTACACAGACTCATGCCCAAAATTGTCACGGGAGGGGCAACATCCCCATCCTCTCCTTGCTGCAAGAGAGAATAGATCTCTCAGGAGGAAAAAAATTCAAACCCAGGTCTATGACTCCAAAGCCTTCATCCAGCCCTAACCACAAAATGCCTCACTAGAAAAAAAATTTAAAAAGACATGCTCTCTATCCCCTTTTCTGCATAAAGTGGTGGCCCTGGTACCAGCATTTAAACCAGGAGCTTGTTATCCTCAGTCCAATCTATTTGTGAATGCTGTTTGAGGGGTTCAGTATCAGCTGTCAACATAGAGGATCTGGAGCACCTGGGAGACGAGCCTCTAGGCACACCCAGGAGGGATCACTCACTCTTGGGCATGCCTGTGACTGTATTGGTTAGGTTAACTGAGGTAGGAAGACCCACACTAAAAGTGGGCGGCACCATTCCCTAGGCTTGGGTCCCAGGCTGTATTAAGAGGACAAAGTGAGCCAAGTGTGTGCTGTTTCCAACATGGATGTAATGTGTCTGGCTGTCTCCAGTCCTACAGCTGGGATGCCTCTGCCAAGACGCATTTTAACCCAGAATTATGAACCAGATAAACCCTTCCTCTCTTAAGCTGCCTTTTGTCAGGGCATTTTATCACAGCCAAGAAAAAGATGCCAAGACACTGTTCAAATACAAATCCTCAAGAAGCAGGCAGAATGGTCCTCCATTTGGAGCTGGTGTGACTCTCAGGATGGAGGCAGCCAGGCTAGTGGGATAAACAAACTACATACAAAGCTGAGGTTCTGGGAAGATGAACTCTTACAACCTCCTCTACTCAAGGTATAAGTACAGTAAACTGAAGATGTTAGCACACCAGAGAGTGGTAGCATTAAAAATTCAAAAGCATCTCTCAAAAACAGCCAATGAACCACCTGGGAGAAGCGCAGGTAGCCACACTATGGCAGAGCACGAATGCTTTCAGAGTCTTATCCCAGCCTCTGTGCAAAGAGCAATGCATTCACATAAACTATGGTGTTTAGTATCGCCCTAGGAACCCGTGACTGGGGCTTTCAAAGATGGTTCTGATTTAAGGCAGCCCCTGATAAAGCACCACAAACCCATCCCTTCAGTTCTAGTTACAAAAGAAGGGTCTGTGGTTTATTCTTCACACAGACACACGGAATGAGAGCCTGGGGACTTATCTCCAGATAACCACTCAGCAGAGAGAACACTTGCTCAGATAGCAAAGTGTGATTTTAGTCGGTGTCTGTGTGTACGTATGTAGGGGGGGCATACTCAGGCTACAGCTTGCCTGTAGGGGTCACAAAACAACTTACAGGAGTCAGGTCTCTCCTCCTATCATGTGGGCTGCCGGGGACTGAACTCGGGTGCTCGGCTGCATGATAACAAAGTTGTCTATCCAGTTAGCCATTCACAGAGGAAAAGGAAACATTGTAAACAAAGCAGAATGGGAGTTGGGGTGTGGCTCACCAGAATGCTGAGCTCAGAGCTTAGCCTATCTATGCTTTTATCTAGAGGTGGTCTCAGGCCAGGTCACCTGCACTTTGCCACCACTATACAGGGTTCTGAGCCCTCAGAGATTGCTCAGGGCTGCAGCCTCAAGACATACTTCCCTTGTGGCAACCAACTGGTTCACCCTCCTGGGCTAACAGCATGACCTGTCAGTAAGTAGGTGGCTGGCTCCCAGAAGTTCCTGATTTCTCAGAAGTGCAGCAGAGGGAGATGGGAAATGGGTCCCGAGCCCTCCCTGGGGCATTCCGGGCAGCAGTCACATGCCTCTCTGGGGCATGGGCCCTGACACACACTCTGGCAATGGCATAAACCAATTTATTAGCTTTATGGAAGAAGAGACCGAAGGTCAAAAAAGGTGAACAGGCTCGCAGAGTCTCGCAGGCAGTGTGCACTCAGCCTCTGCAGAACCAGGTCCTTTCCCATCAATCAGTCAGTTCTGCGTGGGGCCGGCTCCCAAGGAGCCAAGTCCATCTCCCCAGACCTTGGAGCACTCTGCCTTTATCTCTGCTTCCATCATTGTGATACTGAATACAACACACAGCATCCCAGCTGGTGAGGGAGGCAGGCGGGGGGGGGGGGGGGACAGACGGCCAGGCGGTACGGCCCGAACACAGGTGCCATGGTGCCAAAGGAAACACAGCAAATGGGGCAGACGTGATACTCACACACTGGCGTGAGGCTTCTTTTTGGAGAAATCGCAGGCGAGGCCAAGATCCGATATCCTCACATGTCCATATTCATCCAGGAGAATGTTCGCAGGCTGAAAGGGATAGAGGTTCAAGTCCCCAAGAGTCCCCCAAGAGCTCTGGGTGGTGCATCTGAACATCATTTCATCACGGATGGCGTGACCTTCATGGGGTACAACTCAACATCACTTCACTATGGTCACTGTGATCTCTACAGGGTGTGTACCCCTATGTCATCACTGGGAACTCTGGTGTCCTCAGACCTAGGCAGCAGGACAATGAACCCAGCTCCACTCTGCAGACTTCAGCAGGAAGGGGCTCTGAGAGTGAACCCCCCGCCCCCGCCCACTCCACCCCTGTCACAAGAGAGTAACACCCAGTGGTAGGGTGCAGGGGCAGGAGGGTTCCCACCATAGGCTTGAAGCATGCCCTCCCCATTACTCCAAGAGCTTTAGTGTAACCAACACAGACATCCTAGCAATGGGGCACCGGCTTCATGCCACCTGCAGACTGCAAGGTTTCAGGGAATACGGCTGCAACGACCTAGACAGGGAGGAATCGTGCATAGACAGATGTACAGCTGCTGACCCAAGGGCTGGAAGTTTCCCAGAGCACCAGGCCAGTCCTGATGGACAGCCATCACTGACCAAGGGCCCTACCAATTGGATCTGACCCTGACTCTGATCTAATCTGTTTCCATCCAGATTCAACTTGGTCAGTGCCAATCACAGAAAGAAAGGACACCCCCACCACCCACCCACCCACACCCACACACACCCACACACACCCACACACACCCATACACACCCACACCCCCCCACACACACACACCTGCAGTCACCTCAGGAATATCTTTCTGCCGTTGGAACACCTATTGTTTGGCCCAAAATAAAAATAACAGCAAGCTCTTAACAGCACTAGAACATGAATAAACATGAGAGGCTAGAATTAATTTGAATGAGAATTAAATGACATCATCGCCGGCTAATAGGAATGGGAGAAGCCATTTCCAGGGTTTTCAATTAAGACAGGGGGGCAGCAGCCCTGGGCTGTCTGTGTGTATCTGCTTCCTCATAAAATTCATGCACAACTAGTGAGCCAACCAGCATCTGGCTATTTCTAGTTCAATAAAAAAAAAAAAAAATCTTTGCTTCTGTACGTTCACATAAAAGCTAAGACTAATTATTTTAACTCCCCAAACACTTTGAGTTTCACAGAAGAAAAAAAAAAAAACTTATGTGCCCAAATCAAAACGTAGCATTTTTCCTTCCTAGATTTTAACAAGTCTATTAGTAGCAGGGCCCAGTGGCACGTCTGTCATTCAGCCACTCAGGAGGTTGAGGCAGGAGGATCTCAAGTTCTATGCTGTCCTGGGCTACCTAGCGAGGCCCCTCCTCAAACACACACACACACACACACACACACATACACACACACACACACACCACACCTTACAGACTCTAGGAGAAAGGAACGTGACTTCATTCCAGCCCATCGCGTGTTTAAACCATTCCAGAATGAAACGAAAATGAGAGACAAATACTCCAGGTGTTTTCCCATCCCATGGGTAAACTGTCACCCTCTTGCAGTTACTTACCCATCTACACAGGTGTGGAGGATTGCTCTGTTGCTGTGTATTGTGAGGCTAAGTGCAGGCCCCCAAGACCTGGTTGCCCCCAGAGACCGAGATTCTGCACGTAGAACCCATGGGATACTGTGCAACTCTGACCCCAAGTTATTTCTGATTGGTGAATAAGAATGCCAACAGTCAATAACTGGGCAGGCAAGATATAGGTGGGATTTGGGGGTTCCCGGGTTTGGGGATCAGAGGAGAACCATGAGAGGGAGAAGAAGGTGAAGGAGGAAGGATTAGATGCCATGGGTTAGGAGGCAAGAAAACGGCCCTGAGGGCTAGCCAACTGGAGTTAAGAGCAGTCCAGATAAAATAAGTGATAATTTGGGGTTATCGACAGGAAAGTAGATTCTAACAGCATAGAGGGCAGGCAGCTGCCCAGCTTTGTGCTGTTTAAGGCTTACTGTAAATACAAAGGGTGTGTGTGCCTTTTATCTGAAAACTACAAATGATCAAGGCAGAGTAGAAACTCTGGATTGGGATCAAATAAATTCTACAACACACAGGTGTCTATATTCTGTCAGGGTCTTTGTCCTGGATTACCTCGCTTGTTTGCTTGCTTGCTTTGTTTTGTTTTGTTTTGTGTTTTGGCAGGTTTTGCCAATTTGACACAAGCTGGAGTCATCTGAGAAGGGAGAACCATAACTGAGAACCTGTTTCCATAAGATCAGGCAGTAGACAAGTCTGTAGAGCACTTTCTTCATTAGTGACTGATGGGAGATGGCCCCGCCCATTGTGGGTGGAGCCATCCCTGCGCTGGTGGTCTTGGGTTCTATAAGAAAGCAGGCTGAGCAAACCATGAGGAGCAAGCCAGTGAGCAGCACCCCTCCATGGCCTCTGCATCAGCTCCTGCCTCCAGGTGCCTGCCCTGACTTCCCTCAGTGATGGACCACAGGTTATAAGATGAAATTAAACCCATTCCTCCCCGTGTTGATTTCGGTCATGGCAGTTTACCACAGTGACAGAGTGCCTCAGTAAGGCAGTCCCTCTTTTTTTTTTTTTTTTTTTTTTCCTTGCCTGTCTGCATCACACATCCATGCACTGCGTCACCATGGACACTCGGAGCAACCGCCCAGATCCTCCCTTCCTGGAGAGCCTATCTCAGAACACACCTCTAGAGTGCAAGTCACAGTGCTTGGAGGCATGGGTTTCTCAGCCCTGGGGCAAAAACAGATGTGAGCACAGCTCAGAGAGTAGCCACCACGAGACGTCCCCAGGCTGAGCTATACTGCACAACTCATCCTTCTCCCTCCAACCAGACTTGTCCACAGGAGTCAGGACTGCATCTTTATCCTGGCTCACAGTCATTATCCCTCTCAAGCGCCTTGCTGTGCGGCTACTGAGCGACAATTACATATACAAAGTGGGAAATGCCCAGAAGATGCTGCCCAGCATCCCCTTTATTGTGTAACTCCTTGACTTAGTATGAGCTGCACCCAGCACCTTAGTAGGCACTGAGGTTGCCATGACAACGGAGAATGGACACAGGTACCACCCCCAATGTAATCATACAGTGGACCACTCTGCCAGGGCTGAGACAGAGTTGGGAAGACAAGGACAGGGCCCTGCTGCAGAGAAAGGGGCACCCAGAGGTCCTTGGGCGGGCTGTGCCCTCCTCACCTTCAGGTCTCTGTAGACTACGAAACAGGTGTGCATATGCTCAAGGCCCAGGATAATCTCACTGGCATAGAAGCGTACCTCCTTCTCAGAGAACACCCCATGCTGGGAGAGATGGTAATGCATGTCGCCACCTGCAACCAGAGACCCAGAGGGCAAGTCATGGAGACAGAGGTCACCCCACGTAACAAGGGTGCTAGAGAAAGGGGGAATGGCTCCTCCTTTTGCCCTTAACATATGTCTTTGATTCTGTTAATTTGGCTAGAGGTATTGATCATTACAGAAACAACTTCAAGGGGATAATGTGGAAGACTTTGTCTCATGGATGGGATAGAGCCACCACTGGGGTTGCAGCTCAACAGCCAGTGACACCATTGAGCGTGGGCCAGCCAGCAGAACCTCTGGAGTATTTAAACCCCACCCAGTAACTGAACCCACCCATGGAGTCCACTCCACACACACACACACAAATAACACAGACCACACCCACATACCCACACACCCACACACGGCCCGCACTGTTGGCTCTGGCATCGTCTGTAACTCACTACCAATCTTTGTCCTTCCTATTTTGGTGCTAGATGCAAGCTAAAATCACACACGCAAAACATAATAAAACCTAAGGGGACTAAAAAAGAAAGAAAAAAAAAAAGCAACTGAGCATCTGAATGGTTCATATTTTGTTTCAGCTTTTCCTAAAAATACTCCGAGTGCTCAGATCCCGCATTCTCACACTGAAAGCATTTTCTGGATGAACATTTTGTGTCTGCGCCATTTGGGGTGGCTGTTCATGGTTTCAGAGATGAACGTAGAGTTCCGAGGACTCAGAAGGCACAGAAAATAAAAAGCAGAATCCACACAAATAAGCCCTTGAAAGCCAGCTTCTAAATGCATGTCTATCTTTGGCCTATGTTCTTGGGAGATATTTCATTCCTAAGAGTTGAGACCAGGAAATAAACTAATTAAAGCCGGAAGCCGGTTGCAGTCCAGAGGGCAATACTTCACGGCCAGTATTTATCTTGTGAGAAGTTTTGAGACTGAGCATCCGAGGCAGAAAATGGCAGGCTGAGAGAAATCACAGCCAGTGTTGCAAGATAAAAAACAAAGGGCAAAGATGCCCTTAAACTACAATGGGAGTCTAACTACGGGACAGACTCATGGAGCCCAGTGTGTCTGGGGGCCACCGGCTCGGAGGGAACACCATGCAGGGCTCACATGGCAAGCCAGACATCTGGGACTTGCTTACCGTTCATCAGGTCCAGGATGAAGCAGAGTTTGTCCGGCGTGTGGAAAGCATAGGTCATGCAGACGATGAAGGGACAGTCCTAGAGTGGACAGACAGAAACTGAAGTGAGACGGACAGAAGATGCCCCAGATAGCATTCCACTGCCAAACACCCCACGGTGGGACTCCTGCTGAGCCCTCTCTCAACGAATGGTTGAGCTCACACTGGGGATGCAGAGAGGGAAGGGTCACTGGGGTTCACTGGCCATCTGGTCTAGACATCTCAATGAGTTCCAAGTTCAATGTGAGACCCTGTCTCAAAAATCAAGATATAGAACAACCAAGGAAATCAGCATGCTATGACACATGCTGGCCACCTGAGGAGCCACAGAGCAGCGGATCTAGTAGATGGCAGAGCCCACTGATGGAACAGGAGGACGTGGGGTACCCTATCACCCTGATTCACCCTGGCACTGTCCTTTTTGCGTCTGGGCCCCTCCAAAAGACCACAGCCACCAGGGATGCTGTTACCCTACTGGTCTCTGCTGTCTGAGGTTTGAATCCTGGCCAGCCAATTATGAATTTGAATTTCTGCTTTGAACTCAAGAGAGCCAAACGAGAGGGCAGTTATTTATCATTTGTGCTATTAGAATGAAATTAGCTTTTGAAGGTGGGAAACATGCTGTAGAGTGACTGACTGACGTGAGTAACTCAACATAAATGGGTGTTCGTGTCCCGTGAATCGTCCGCAGAGCCCACAGAATCCTAATAGAAATGAGCGTTGACACGTTGATTAATGTGTGTGGGACTATAAACAGTCAGAAAGTATAGACACGCTTTAAGAAAAACAAGCCAGGAAAGTCACGGCGCGGTAGACGTGGTGACTCCTTATGGAGCTGGGGGAGGGTCCTGTAGGGACCTGAGCTCACACACCCCGCACACACTGGGGATGCAGAGAGGAAAGGGTCACTGGGGTTCACTGGCCATTCGGTCTAGCCATGTCAATGAGTTCCAAGTTCAATGTGAGACCCTGTCTCAAAAATCAAGATATAGGACAACAAAGGAAATCGGCATGTACCTCTGGCCTCCACAGGCACGCACGGGTGAGCATCCCATACCCCTCTGTAAAGGTTATCATGCACTCACGTGTGCATGCACACACACACACACATATCCACACATGCATACACAGATACATACATATATACACTCATACACACACAGATGCACACATGCATACACACATATACATGTAAAGATGCACGCATACATGCTATTTGCACATGGACACATGCACACTCATGTATACACAGAGGTGCATATATGTGTACACAAATGAATTTACACAGGTACACTCATTTATACACATATAAGGACACACACTCATGTACACGGCACAAACACGTATATGTATATGCACATACACATGTGTACGTGTCCACACACACATGCACACACAGGTACATGTCTATACATGCATTCACATACATAGGTATGCACACATGTACACAAAGACACAAGTACATATATGTATATGCACAAACACACATGCATATGTCTATATACACAGGTATACACGCAGGTAAACACACATACACATAAATGTAGTTCAGATAGCATGGCCCTAAGCTCAAGCACAAAATGATTAACAGAGGAGCCCTGCTAAGAACACGCATGTAGATGGTCCCTTGAGTGCAGTAAACATAACATAAAAGGCCAGGGTGGGGTCAGTGTTTTCTATCTATTCAACAAATCCCAGCCATGTCTTCTGCATGACCACCACCACTAGCGCCATGGTGCTGAGCCAGGACCAGCTGTTTGGAGCTATTACCTGGGTTGTGCATTACATGACTTGGCCACTCCACCCCGAGTTGACAGTCGGTGGCCGTCTGCACTATGGGTGCAGGAGGGCTATCTCAAGAACTGTCTAACATCTCTGCTTGGATTAGCCTAGCCTAGAAAAGGCCTCAGGGAAAAGTTGGGGAGGGGACACATGACTGTGGCACAAGACTCTGGACCTCAACATTAGCTCAGGTTCTCCCGACCACACACAGTGTCTGACACTGATTCTCTGTGTCCTTTCCTTACAAAGCCTCTAGATATGGGTGAGACATTCTTGGCTCACGGGTTGGCTTTGGCGACAGTGTCACACAGTTCTTGCCAACCCTGCCATTCAGGTATTATGTTATATACAGCAGCATGGGCTATCTCACACTCCCGGGGAGAGAAGAAGAAACAGCCACAGGTGTGTCCAGGCTAACAGCAGAGATAGCCACCTTGGGAGAGCTCAGGAGAGGCATGGCCTGGGCAGGGAGCTGGTGTCTTAAGCCTCGGGGTGACTTCAGGACTTCAGCCTTCTGACAAACCTCCATCTCCTGCTGACCATTTACCAGCTCTCAGATCCTGATTCAGCAAGATTCTCTGCTGGACCCTGCACAGGATCAGTTCAGACTCTTCCCACGTTCTTGTCACTAGCAAGCTTCAGCAACAATATGACCTTCGATGCAATAGAGCCTGCCATACAAGATGGTCTTTCTCAACACTGTGAGCTATTAAAATTCAAAGAAGGGTTGAAGTTTCCCCAGTATAACCTTGCAGGTATACTTTTTGAAGCTACTTTATCGGGTTCTTATATCTACCATCCGTCTCCACCTCGATCTCTTCCAACCCCCAACACTAGGTAGGAGGGAAAGAAAGAGGGTGTAGGGGGTGCAGCTCTCTTTAGACAACTTGCTGCTGACTAGGGGTGTTGAATCTCGAGAGGCAAGCCCAGTCTCAGTCATCAGGGTATCTCCAACCAGCAAGCCAACAAAACAGCAATCCAGCAGAAACCAGCAGCAGCAGCAGAACCAACAACTACCCCCAGCCCTCTGGGACACTCGTGTTTGAGTCCCCAGAATTCCAAATGTAAACTGTACGCAGCTGGCAAAAATCATGCCCCTCCTGGAACATGAGATAATCATAGTTAATGGCTGTGGGCAAACTGAAAGAGCCCCGTGTCCCACACCTGGGATTAAAAGAAAAACAAAATCACATAAGTTTTCACTACATAACTTCCTTAAAACGTCAGTGTTGGGGAGACTCTCAGTCTGTAAGATTCTTGACATATAAGCAAGACAATCTGGATTTGATCTCCAGAACCCACATTAAAGAGCTAGGCATGATTGTATGCACTTGGGATCCCAACACTGTGGTGGCAGAGAGAGGTGAGCCCTGGGCCTCCTGGCCCAGCTGGCCTAGCCCAATTGTTGAGCCCCAGATCAGAGAGAAACTCTATCTCAAAACACAGGAGAAAGCCAACAACCCAAAGAGTAACCCCTGACATCTGACCTCTTACTCTGACCTCCACACTGAAGCAAAAGAGTGCACACACACCCACACACAACACTCGAAATAACAGACTCTGAAATCTCCATGTTAAGGGTATGCAGATGATTTCAAGTTGGTATGCGCTATAAACTATGGACGTACAGACTTGGACTTATTTCCCTAAGTCTTCTAGAGAAAACTAGGTCAAGATGACTGACAGCTTCCTCTGCGGGCCTCTGGTCTGCTGAGATGGTGAATTTACTGACTCTGAAATGTGCATTCTCAAGTACATGAAGCACAGAGCCATCTTCCCATAAGCCAGTGGCCTTCTGGGACCCTCTCGGTTAGGGTCACCATTGCTGTGCTGAAACCAAATGACTGAAGTTAAGTTAGGGAGGAAAGGGTTTATTTGGCTTATACATCCTAAATCGCAGTCCACTGACGAAAGCCAAGATAGAAAGAGGGCAGGAACCTGGAGGCAGGAGCTGATGCAGAAGCCATGGAGGGGTGCTGCTGACTGGCTTGCTCCTCATGGCTTGCTCAGCCTGCTTTCTTATAGAACCTAGGACCAATTGCCCAGGGATGGCCCCACCCACAATGGGATGGCCCCACCCACAATGGGATAGCCACACCCACAATGGGATAGCCACACCCACAATGGGCTGGACCCTCCTCCACCAATCACTAATTAAGAAAATGCACTGCTTGCTTACAGCCTGACTTTATGGAGGCACTTTCTCAACTGAAGTTCCCTCTTCTCAGCTTGTGTCAAGTTGACACAAACTAGCCAATGCAGGCCTCCGTGCTTCTCCAGATCTTCCCGCGACCTTCCCATGCCACACTTACCCCCTCATCCTCAGTGGGCCCCCCTAAACACATGCCCTGTGACCTAATGGTCAACTCAGTGGAAAAGAGAAGGAGGTGGACCTGAAACTCAGCAAAGCTAAGGTCTTTCCCACCTGGGATGGGCAACAATAACCAGGACATCAGACAACCTCACAGGGGAGATCCTGGAACACAGTGGCTTATGGTCCTTCTAATGACAGCCAGCCCAGCATCTTTAGCAAGATAGGGAACAAGACTTAGAGTTAGAATTTAGAATTAGAGGGGGGAAGAGGAGGAGGAGGAGGAGGAGGAGGATGAGGAGGAGGAGGAGGAGGAGGAGGAAGAGGAGGAGGAAGAGGAGGAGGAAGAAGAAGAAGAAGAAGAAGAAGAAGAAGAAGAAGAAGAAGAAGAAGAAGAAGAAGAAGAAGAAGAAGAAGAAGAAGAAGAAACACAGATGGTCTCACTTCCTTGTTTAAAGACCAGCAAGCCAAGCCCTGAATGGGGAACTTCTTGCCTGAGGCCACAAAGAAATGGCCAGCCAGCCATGATGGAAGCCCCACGTTCTCTGAGCATCCCCCGAGACCCCACCCCCAACAGCTCCTTATAAGGTGGTTTTGCCCAGTGTCATGTACAGGCTCCCCTTGACCCAGTTCCAGCTGGGTAGATTTGAGTACTTTTTTTTTTTTTTTTTTTTTTCACCAGCCCCAGCCCTGACCATCGAGTTCTGAGCACTTGAGCCATTCAAATTTAAGTCTCTTTAACAGACAAAGCTTGTTTCCCTAGCCTCAGACCACATCCCTTGGGATGACTTCTGCCCACCTGGGAAAACCCAAAGCTACTGCCTCTGGCCTGGCCACCCTGCCACCACAGCCTTCCCTCATCTCTGTGGGAGAAGTCACAGCCTGACAGCAGCCAATGGCAAACTCAGCTGGACCGCTGAGGGTCATCTGACCAAACTAATAAGACTGAACAAAACATCTGTGGCTGGCCCCTCCCACACCTAGGAACACCCCCCCCCCCATTACCCCCACACTAGTCTGGAGCTCGGTTGCTTCCCTTGGGTAGTCTCCCCAGTGAGACTAGAGAGAACACTATTGGCTGCAGTCTCACTAGCCTACCACAAGCCCTATGGTGCTTTTCACTGACACAACGTGAAACACACCCAGCAGGGGAGCCTCATTGATCTGGGGGCTAAGCAGACACCAGAAGGAGGGTCACATGGTGTCCAGGACACACAGAACTGAGTGCTTACACTCCCAAGTCACCTTACTATAGCATGGTGCCAGGCTGAAGCACCTGGGCCGTCGTTAGCAAAACAGTTCAGCATCTGAACGTGTGTAGGATTAATTCTCTTAAGTTAGTTCAAGTTAGTGGCCCAATACAACCTGGATTTCAAGCTTATTTCATTCAGGTTGGACCAAAGCAAAGATGGTGTACTTCTCACACCAACACCCCCTCGTCTGAATAAAGGAAATATTAAGAGAATACACACAACTTGGCCTTATACCTTTCCAACATAAGAAAGGAAGGAAGGAAGGAAGGAAGGAAGGAAGGAAAGAAGGAAGGAAGGAAGGAAGGAAAAAGCCATTCTCCATCAGACGTCTTAAAAACCAACAGGGCTTTGGAATAACTCATTAAAAATAAGGCTAAATGTCCAGAGTTAGAAGACAAACTTGCGTAATTAGGGGTTAATTAGAGCCCCCTTTCCCCTCATTTCATTTTAGGGTTCACCTAAATGAAGTGGTTGTTTTACTTCAGTAGCAAACAGTCCTAGAAACTCCGAAAAGAAGTGCTGGAATCATTATCAACCTCAATTCAATAAAAACAGGTCACAAAAAACAAAAAACAAAACCACCCCCCCCCAAAAAAAACCAAAAGCACTTTGCCTCCAAAAGAATGATCTGAAAGATGAGCTCAGTGTGGCCAAGAACAGGAAGGGGGGCGGATCTGTTCTGGGGTATCCACAACCCTCTTACCAGCTGAAACAGGTTCTTAGCCATTAAGGTTTGATGCCCTTCAAATCCTTTAGGCAGAGAGGACTGTGCATAGAATCCAGCTGTGTCAGTCAGAAGGGCCCCACAGAAGGTGACCGCCTATGGTCTGCACAGTGACAGTCAGAGGCCTCTACTTATATTACAGGGAGGGTTAACCTGCCAGCCACACATGCATAGTATGCTCTACCATGGTACAACTCCATCCTAAGGCTCTGGCCAGCTCTGAGCACTGGCTGACAGCCATGTGGTGTCCACGCACCTGCACAGATTTCAACAAGGAGAGCTATCTTGGATGGGCTGTCTTGTTTGGTGGCTCTGTACAAACATGTAAAGGCCACTGAGGGGTTGTGGTGGTGGTGCTTGTGGTGGTGGTGGTGGTGATGGTGATGATGATGATGATGGTGGTGGTGGTGTTTGCGGTGCTGGTGGTCATGGTACTGGGATCAAACCCAAGGCCTCATGCCTGCTTCTCAAGTGTTCATTCTCCAAACCGCATCTCCAGCTCTGAAGCTGAGGCTTGTATGCCTAACACCATTCCCAGACAAATAAGTCAGAGCTGAAGCCCCACCCTCTCTGCCTGGCTTTTGGCGGGCAGGGCTCGGTCTTTCCTCGTCTGGCTAGCTTTCCATCATGAAGGCCATTTTAAAATCACATTGGAGTGTTCTTATCATCATAATTGTCTACCCTTGGGGCACCACGCTCTGCAAAAAAGGAAGCCAGGAGAAGGGAAACTGTTCTGGGGGAGGCGCTGGTTCTTGAGGCCTCCCCTCCAGCTCAGATAGAGGCACCACACCCCACCCAACCAGCATGAGCCTGTCCTGTGTCACACCCTAACCCTCCCCTGGTCAACCTACTTTGTGATCAGCTGGGACAGACAATAGCAACTGACCAAACACCAGAAGCCACGGGACCTACTCACCCCAGTGCTGACGAGAGACAGCATGATCCTCTCGTTCAAAGCCAGCGTTTCTCCCTGCTTCATCTTCACCCTCTTCTTGTCTAAGCACTTCATGGCATACCTGGGGACATAAAGACGAGGGTGTGGTCTAGGCCGGGAACCCACGCCAAGCTACACCAACTTCCAGGTTATTTATATCACGGCAAGAGGAAGCAAGATGGCGCCCAGGTGACCTCTGGGGAATCTCCACTGTGGGGAGAAAGCAATTACACGGTACTACAGGGATCTCTCACGCCTGCCGTGTAGATAGAGATGCATTAGATAAGCAGGGCAGAAGCAACAATAATAAATACTTAACATGTGCTCTGGTGTTACGGAGCAGGGGAGGTGAATGCACGGATCGGATTTAGCTCCTTGGACTCCTTGCTGGAAGATCCTAACTGGGTTCTCCTACACTCACACGTGGTCTGTGCTCTTTCAGGTGACAAGAGGATTGATTTTTCATGTCCGATCCCGGCTATCTAAGGGGCCCGATGACAACTGAAAACTTGCAAGAACCAGTAACAACTCAGAAAACTCATAGCTCGTTAACTGAAACACAGTGAGCACAGCGTGTCGGTGAGCGCGCCGAGGCAAAGGCAAGTGGATCTCTGAGTTTGAGGTCAGCCTGGTCTACACAGCAAGCATCAGGTCAGCCAGGGCTACATGAGACTGTCATGTGACCTATAGAAAAACAGTCTGTGAGGCAACAAGAAGCTTAACCACACCATGGAGCCCAGAGAACATGGGAAACAATGTATCCCTGATGAGGGAGGGACCTTCAAAATGTTCCCCATGCTGCTCCAGTCTCCACCCTTTGCCAGGATGGTTTTCATAGAATCTCCCACTGAAGAACTAGCAGTCAGTACAGTCAGGTCCTGGGCACACACTCAGCAGGATCCCAACATGAGGGAAGACACCATGTCACTGGATCAAGCTTGAAGGGGAGCGGTAGCAATTCCAGGACAGGCTCCCTGCTGCAGGCACTCCATGTTAGCTTCCCAGTGGGCCCTAAGAAGCGAAGGGCCAGGTTTCCTGACCAAATCCAAACATCTATTTCTTTCTGTGGACCGAGGCCCCCTCAACAGTCCCGTGAGACAAGACAGAGGCTCACATTTTACCGGTGTCTGCTTTCCTGCAGCCGTAAACTTCCCCAAACCCTCCTCGGCCGATGATCCTGTGCACACTGAAGTCGTTCATGCTCAGCTGTGGAGGCCCAAGACAAAAGAAAGACATAAAATCACATAAAGTCAGGGTAAAGACAGGTAGTCCAGTGTCACCTCCCACTCCCAGGACCTCCCAATACCGATTCCTTAAGCTGAGAGATGAGACTGCAGGATGCTGTGGCCAGGAATAACCCTCTGCCTCAGCAGCCTCCCCATGGCACCCGAGGTCCAGCATGAAGACAGGTGTGGGGGAGGAGGAAGTGAGGGAGAAGACTGTCCCTCCACTCTTGAAAACCCTAAGTTATACAAGCTCTGACATGGGGCAGCAGAAGTGTAGAATTACTAGTCTATATGAGAGGTGATTCCAAGCACCAGGAAGCTTAGAGTTTGGGGGCAAGCAGACCCTTCTTCTCCACACTTGTCCTGGTGGGAAGGCACGAGTACATGTGGAGGGCAGCTGTTTCAGAACAAACACCCTCTGACTGGAAATGCTGAGAGGCAGGCCATGGGAGTTGGGACTCCTCACACAAACATAAAAGAGCCACAAAAAGAGACTTCATTCACACACATTTCCTCCATCGACAGTCCAGGGGCCAGGAAAGGGGTGTGTATGTGTGTGTGGGGTGTGTGTGTATGTGTGTGTGTGTGTGTGTGTGTGTGTGTGTGTGTGTAAGCCTGTGTATATATGGGTGCACCCTTCCTTGTGTGTCTGTGTATGTATGTATATGCCTCTGTGTGACTGTGTATATGTATGTAAGTATATGAGTGTGTATGTCTGTGTGTACATGTGTGTGTAAGCCTGTGTGTATATGTGTGTATGCTTGTATGTCTGTGTGTATGTGAGTACATGTGTGTGACTATGTATGTGTGTGTGTGCATGTGTATGACTCTATGTGTGTGTGGGGGGGTTGATGTGTGCATGTGTTACAACCCCTTTCTTTTAAATCATCCGAGACACATGATGCAAGGGGAAGGTTTAAAAAGCCCTTTCCCCACAATACTGCTTTAAGTACAAACCTTTCCTGAAAAACAAAAATACAACTGATTCCTTTATCCAATCCAAATCCTGTATTTCCAGAAGATCCATGTGAGGAGAGGGGAGGGTGGAGACAGAACTGTGCATCCAAATGTGCTCCACAGAGCAGTCCTTTCCTAGAGTGACTGACATTTCAGCTTAGAGGATGGTGAGATCCCTAGAAACCACACAGCGGGCAGCCTGTGGTCAAGGGTCACTCTGTTGTATTTCCCTGGGTTTGTTGTTGTTGTGTATCTCTCTCTCTCTCTCTCTCTCTCTCTCTCTCTCTCTGTGTGTGTGTGTGTGTGTGTGTGTGTGTGTGTGTGTGACAGAGAGACAGAGAGAGAGACAGAGAGAGAGAGAGAGAGAGAGAGAGAGAGAGAGAGAGAGAGAGAGAGAGAGAGAGAGAGAGAGAGACTGGCTAGCCCAGTGTTCTACCATTGAACTGAATACCCAACCCCCACTTCCTCTTAGTCCAAAGCGAGAAAAAGGAAACCAGACCCTGAAACGTTATTCTGGAAAACTACTCTGCTCATTTTATTATATCCTCTAGTAAGACAGGTGAAGGGAACTTCACAGTGTGGCGAGAGCCCAGACCGAGCAGGCATGATAGTGAACGGAAGGCTTCCATTACCACTGTTATTTTTGGTAGAGGGTCAATCAATTGCAACCTAAAATAGCCCTTCTTACGTACATAAGCTCCTTCTCACACTAACACGAGGAAAGAAAGTTAAGGTCGCAACTGCTTATCACCGAGCATGGGAGCCCAGCTTTTAGTTCCACGGATTTGTATGAAGCACATCTGTGCTGCATTGCACTGTGCTGCATACCCTTGGGGAGAACGTTCCAGAACAAAGCATTTTCTCACGACATTAGGGCAGAGGAAGTTTTTATTTAAAGGGGGGGCGGGGCAGAGAAGTATGACACTCACGTGAATATTCAGTTCCACGTTCTTCCACTGACAGAATCTAGTGAATTTATCGCTGAAAGAGAATATAAGTAATTACTGGAGAGTGAGCACCTAACTGGAGTTCTAGAAGAGCCTATGGGATGGAATCCAACTCTTGTGCTGCCTCTCACACAGGAAAACACTCTCAGACACCACAAACCGGCATGCCTCCAACACAACCCCTGTACCTGTAGCTCAGGAAAACCTTGGAAGAGGAGCAGAAAGATTATAAGAGCAGAAGACCAATGTACGATGGGGACACTGCACCCACGAATTCTTAGCAATATGGTTGCCGGAACAAGACCAGCACAGCGGCAGTACCAGGTGACCTACCAACCGGGACAGGAGACATTTCACATGGTCCCACCCCTAAATGAAAACCAGTCTACTCCAAGGGTAAGCACCCACATAGGTTTAATCCTATGTGACCAGTTCTGCACACATATACATGTGAGCAAAGCGAAATGGACTCAGGTTACATACCTGTGTGAATATGTGTACACATGCACTTATACATGTAAATTCACATGTATATACACATAGCAATAGCCATTATAGACAAGACCATGAACTTGGGAGGAGACAAACAGGAGTAGCTGGAGGGAGGAGGAGTAGCTGGAGGGAGGAGGAGTAGCTGGAGGGAGGAGGAGTAGCTGGAGGGAGGAGGAGTAGCTGGAGGGAGGAGGAGGAGTAGCTGGAGGGAGGAGGAGGAGTAGCTGGAGGGAGGAGGAGCTAGAGGAAGGAGGAACTGAAGGGATGAGGAGTAGCTGGAGGGAGGAGGGCAGGTATAATGATATACAACTCACAAAATAAAATATTTTTCTGTTTAAATGAAAGACTCAGTGGCTCTCCTCAACTGTCCTGTGCCCATGTATAATTTGATTTATCGGTGGTGTATTGATGCAAACCAGTGCAATAAAGTTACTACTTTGAGATCAGTGAAAATCACTACCTTCCAGAGCTGGCTTCTTCTGTACTCGAGGGACATTTCAATTTGTAGCTACGGATGACTCATGACCACTCGTTTAGCCCTTCTGTTCTAAACAACCAAAAAGACAAGCAATGCACACGAATAATTCTAAGAGTAGCAAACACAGCCTGTGGTCACTGCCTGTCCAATCCACAAGACTCAGTGACTCCTTTCAACAGCTCTGTGAGCCGGGGCAGTCTGACCCCACTTTACTAAGAAGACCAAAGCCAGCAAATGGAGCTGGGCAAAGGTCATGTGTGGGTGAGCAGATGGACCCAGACCAACAGGCTCCTGAACTCTCAGAGACGCATGGAACACGGCAGAGAGCCCCTCACACTGCCTTCCCTACTGCTTGCTAATCACTGTCTTCATTCATGCATGCTTTTCAAACACGCACGCTTGCTGTGAGTGTGGAGATTGGGTTTAGAAAGCACAGGCTTTGACCATCACCAGAGTTGTGCAGGCAGGTGGGTGGTGCACTAAGGGGCTGGAGGGCTTTCCTGTGAGCCCTGCCATCTGTTGGGAAGGAGGAAAAACCTTAGCAGTGTAGCTGTGGCTTCCTGTCGCTTCTGGGGAGCACAGAAGCTGAGAGCAGGGAAGCTGGGAGCCCAGCTGGCACGATGACCTTCTTGTCCTGAGCATCAGAGTCAGTGCCGGAGTGGCAGCAGGTGAGCCTGAGCCCCTCCCACAGCCAAGTTTTTCCCTCTTAACCCTCTGACCTCCTGAGGACCTTGGGCTCTGGCTGCCAAAGGTCATTGGTCCCTAGAGATTTCCACTTCTGTTCTCAACAACCCCAAGGACAAATGGACTCAGTGGACACACGTCTACCCTCCTTCTTCTTAGAACAGCCATTACTATGTTTGCTTAGTCATCAATGAAAGGGATATTTGTGTGGTGGTGTTATTACAGAGGTCCAGAAGAAATGCAGAATGCGGGCTGGGGAAGTGCAGTGTGGTGGAAGAATGTCTACCTGACAGGGTCGGGCTCTGGATTCAATCCTTAGAGCTAGAGAAAGAAGAAAGGAGTGAGAAGTAAGGAAGGGAGGATTGGGGGAGGGAAAGAAGGGGAGGGGAAGGAAGGAGTGAGGAGGACCAGAGGTTGCATCTCACCTAATCCCTGACTGATTCCCCATAAAGACACAGAATCCAAGGTTCTTTAAATAGGGGGGGGGGAAAGGGGGGATCTTATAAAATCACAGGTGCCAGCATCCTAGGAGAAAGCTTAAGTTGCTAACTGCTGGGCCTAGGTGTACACACACACACACACACACACACACACACACACACACACACACACCAGGGATCACTAAACAGACCCTGAATAAAATGCTTCCAATGCCGGTGACCCAAATCTCAGTGGTCTTTTTGAGCACACAGCAACTTTCCCCTTGAACCTGAAAATGGCCTCTAGAGGGTCCCCCTCTGACCCTCCCACATCTCTACAAGGCTCATGGTCTAGGAATGCACTGGTTCATGTGCATTTGGGACTCCTCTCTTCTCAGAGTCTGGGCTCCACAGCATCTGACACATTTACAACCAGCCTTAGAGTTCTGGTCAACTCAGGGGACAGAATAGCCTGCATGTTGGCCAGCTAAGCATGAAGTTGCTGAAACAGACGCCTCAGGGGGCCCAGATGTCCCCTGGCTGTGCACCAGAGTCTCTGCTCCAGGGTCACCTGGGCACAGAGTGGGACCAGGGCCTTTGGCAGCCTAGCACTTTATTCAGAGTCTGTTTAGTGATCCCTGGTGTGTGTGTGTGTGTGTGTGTGTGTGTGTGTGTGTGTGTGTTGCCTACAATGCAAGTCACACCCCTGGTATCCCATGATGGGGAATCACCAACTCTTGAAGTAAAGACAGACCAGGCTCAAGGCATGGAACAAGTGAAACCCAGTCACACAAGACTAAGATGGACTCAGAGGTGGGAGCCAGATTTGAGAAATCTAGGCAGCGGGGCTGGTCCTGGATGAGGCCAAAGCTCAGCTGTGAGCCTGCATTCCTCCCTGGCTTTCCTGAGCCTCTTTCCAGAGCTTTCTGCTGACCCCAGGATCAGAGGCCAAGGATCACATATATAAATGTCAGTCCCCAAGATACTGAGTGCATTCCAGGATAAATTATCTCTCCATTCGAGTAGAATCACAACACATACAGTCAAGGGAAACACACACAGGGGGCTGCTCTCGGAGGCGCGGAGGAGCCCTGTGTGCGAACTGACTGGGAGACACATGCATAAACGCCTCAAGGGGAACCGACCAACTTAAGAATATCAGATGACACACTACTCTGCAGCCTGGAAACCCATGGAGATGAATTCATTAAGTGTGTGAATGATGCCCGTGAGTACACAGTCTATCCTTTCCAGCTTGTCCTGCCTTGGGAGACATGTCTCGAGATCCTAAGATGCGAATCGGACAAAACACAACCACTATGCCAAATTAGCAAAGGCTTCCCTTATGATCCTTTAAAACGGAAGTTCCCTAGGCTGTCCCACTCTTAGAACATGATGAAGTAGAATGTGGGGGCCAAGGGCTACACACCCCAGAGCTATAACATAAAGCATCAAGGGGGAAGTGTGACAAAGGGCTGGCTAGGGGTCCCTGCCAGGAAGGGTCTGTGGATCGATAAAGCAGCACACACCGGGGAAATGTATTGTGCACACACCAAGCTGCATACCTTTCCATAAACTTTTGGAAAATATCTCCTCGAAGGCTTTCGCAGATTTCTTCTATGTATGGCTGCAAAGAATAGAGAAGAAGCGACACCATGTAAATAGGAACGAATCAGAGAAAGGCTGCTTGCCAGTGGCCTCGGGCCTGAGGTCTGCAACCATGATGCCCGAGATGCTGCCCATGGGATGCTGTCCCCATGCTTGTCCCTCTCACTGTCCCCTCGGCGTGATCAGGCTCATTCCAGGGTTATCATCTCCATCAGCTCCTACCTCGTTGCACACAACTCTTCACGAGCTGCTGTCATCTCCTTACTGACCGGAGTTGTCTTCCTAAGGCACGTAAAGGGTCCCAGCCCTTAGCTATGTGGCCCTCTGTCACCATCTTGGAATTCTGACTAATTTCTAAAAAGGGGGTTTTGGGTTTTCACCTGGCACTGGGCCCTGTGAGTGAGTTTCCCAGCATGCCTTGCTATGGTATGCGTCCACGTGGACTGAGTTTTAAAGACCAGAAGCTGATAGACCCATGGTTAATTGTCCTGATTGGCCCTGTTATTAATTAATTAATTAATTAATTAATTAATGTTATGCCTTTTAGACTCAGGGAAGGGGAAGGAGGCTGTGGGTGGGGCAGAGTGGGTGTGGTCAGGGCTTCTAAGGAGTATCCTGGGAGATGCTGAGAGCTCAGGTTCCTCCAGTGGGGATATCACTCTCTGCCTCAGCTCTGCTTCATCTTCATCGCACTGAACAAACAGCCAGGACTTCTGTCCCACACGCTCCAGTTGAGAGCAAGAAGTTGGCAGATGGCCATGCTTCAGAGTTCACCAGAGTCCATTAGATCTTTGGGGAAAATATCTTGATATGTTTGATGCATTGGATGATGGGAAATTTAACCCTTTCTGTGTCTTCACTCAAAAGTATATCAAAACAAGTAGAGAAGGTAGGAGAAGGGAATGTCCTGGCGGCAGGAAGCTCAGGTGGGGGACTCGCTAGTGAGATCCCATGTTCCTCCAATAGACTTTCTCCACTGGGAACAGTGTGCTTATTCATAGTTCATGTTTCTGTCCCATCAAATGCTCCATTCTTCCTTGTAATCGAAGAGCAGCACAGCCTCTCTGGGACCCCTTGACCACAGCCTGGCGACGTTTTAACAAATCAAACCTGCACTAGTAGCTACTGATTGCCAACCTGAGAGGATCCAGAATTGCCATGGAGACAGATCTCCTGGCATGTCTGTGAGGGAAGAGCCAAGCGGATGCAGAGAGCAGCTCCATTGCAGGAGAGGCTGCTTCTACCCCTCTTGGCTTCCTGACTGTGAACTCCTGTTACTATACTTTCTCCACCACAATGGCTGTGTCCCCGTGGACTGCAAACTTCAACAAACCCTTCTGTCCTTAGGTGGCTTTTGTCAGGTACTTTTCAGAACCAACACACACGCATTCAAGCAACAGACATACTACTCACATACACATTCACATAAGCACACACACACAAACATGCACACATGCTCACACACACTATTCACACTCACATGCACACTTACACAAGCACACATACGAACACACACACATGCTCACACACACACTACTCACACATGTACACATGTACTCACACATGCACTCTCACATGCACACACATGAACATGCACACATACATGCATACACATACACACACACACCAGTGAAGGGAGAAAAAGTCAGCATTCAGCAGCTGGGGGGTGACAGCACACAACCCCTCTAGGATGCCCAGTTACCTCAATCTAAAAGTGGGAAGTCACATCTAATAAATGACAACCAAGTAAGTGAACTGTAAGAATGTTACCTGTGGAGCACAGGGTGGAGCACCTTTTAGTCACCCGCCAGCCAGGCCTCTCTCCCACCTCCAAATGTGCTTATGCAATTATTTCTCTCTAAAGCAGATTGGCAAACACAGGAATAACAACTGATCCCTTTGCATTGACTTTGCTACATCATGTCACACTGTATCCTTTGTTACTTCACAAGACAACGTCCCTCCATCAGTCCTTCTAGGCATGCATCTAGTTCCTCACTGGACTGGGAGGATGCACTGAGCTGCACTGACATCTTCATGTGCTGAGGAAACAGCTTGTAGGTGGGTCTGCCCTGGGGTTCAGAAGCTGCAGGGGAGGGTAGCAGGCCCAGAATGGAAACATAGACTTTTTCTGTAAAGATGGGACAGGGATGAGGACAACCTAAAAAGATACTGTTTCTTCCCTCAGCTACCAGGCTAGGAGATAACAAAGTAGCAGAGAGCTAGAATTTCCCAGGAGTGTCATGCTCCCAGGAAGAGAAGGCTGAAGCCCCGTGCCGGCTGGATGAGGAGGAGATGGATCCAGTGATTCTACGAACTCATCAGTACACAAATGTGACAGACATGACCGCCTCATCACCAGGGCTGCTCAGCTATGCATACAGCTTAAACCTTATCCTCACGTCAGGACCCAGATGATGGGCATCGGGGTGGCCTTGCTTCAGAAATTCTCCTCCTCTGTGTTTCACTATTAACTTGGCTTGTGTATATTTCTTGTTAACGACCAGTAGTCCAGCCCAGCTTGTCAGGGTAGCCTAGGAACATGGGCTCTGATCCTAACTCTGGGAACATTCTGGAATATGCAGACAACGTCTGATGTGCTGCTGGGCAGGTGCTCAGCATCTGAGAATTATCGATTTTGTTTTGCAGACGTTCACCTTGTATTAAGACATTGAATCCAGAACCACTAGGGTACAGTTATGTGCACCTGTAATGGCTGTGGGGAGATGGATGATCCAGGGGCTAGCCTGGGCTTCACCAGTGTATCTCACTGTAAAGAAGCTGGTAATCTGATAAAGGATGAATCCATTCACTTCACTTTTGAAAATTGATTAATGAGATTTCTGTTTCTTATAATTCACAGAAACATAAACATATTGCTACCCATCTGAGACTCCGACTGTCCTCACTCCCATGGCTACCTCTACAGAAAACCTGGGCTGGAAAAGCTTCTCAGGGGAGAAGCCTGTCAGCCTATATAGCCAGCAGCAAACACACACAGGCCTGTCACAAGGGGCCAGCTCTTGGTTTAAACCTTTGTAATGTTCAGGATAGAAGCAGTCAAGTGGTATGCGACCCCAGAACGCTCAGAGCATCACCTCTAACTCTGGAACATAAATCTCACTTAATCCGGAAGATAATCACCACAAGCCACATCACCCCCACTTATCACAGACACTAAATGCCAAGCAGGAGGAAGGCTCAGCTCTGTCTTAGCTCAACGGATTTCCAGAACATTGAGTTACGAGACCGCCGCAGTCAGCAGCCCCTTTCTAGGAACATCTGTAACATCCGTCAGCACTTGCAGCAGGTTGCAGCCAGAGGACCTGCATGCTCTGAGCAGACAGCCACGCACATCAGTGTGTTTGACAAGCTGGGGAAACGTTACCAGGTCTGCTCAGGAGGCAGGTTGGGACATTTGTTGAAGATTTGAAGTAATCTTATCTTACCTGAAAAAGAGTAGCTGTCACCTGCTTCTTGGAGAGATGGCTCTGGACATGTTCTACAGCTTGCTTTGAGAATTGCTTTAAAAAGAAAAAAAGAAAGAAAGAAGGAAGGAAGGAAGGAAGGAAGGAAACAGCAATTATTTTTAATAAGGAGGTGACATGTCTTCAGATCATACAACAGATGGTTTGACATAACGATCCCCTAAAAGTGACCCGTGGGCTCTCAGCAGACAGTCCAAGCACATACTATCCTCTGGGTACCCAGAGTCCTTCATTGGGTGCCCAGAATAGACCCCTCAGCAGGTCAAGGTTCCCATGGCAACAGAGTGTCAGGAGGCCTACCACTGCCTGACTACATACATAACCGTTTCCTTCCTTAATGAACAGTTCTACAGATGTAAGCTATCTGCTGTGTCAGAGAAAACAGATGCAGGGTCATGCACCTAGGAATTGAACACAGGGATTACAAGCCAGGCCACAGTGGCAGATGGCTCTGGGGCCTGGAGGTCTCACAGAGCCCCAGTAGAGTTTATCGGGGCCAAACAGAACGGAACTTTCGTTGATGTGGGTTGTAAACGGTGTCTTCCAGAAACCTTTCAACATGGTCTCCTTTATTCGAATTATTTCTCAGTGGTTAATGGGATTCCTGTTTCTTATAATTCACAGGAACAGGAACATATACTACCTACCTGAGACTCTGACTGTCCTCACTCCTGAGACCGCCTCTACAGAAAACATGGGCTGGAAAAAGTTTTAGGGGAGTAGTCAGTCAGCCTAACAACCTGTGTAAAAACAGCCTAGCAGCAAACACAGGTCTGTTGCTGAGGGACCAACTTTCAGAGTCTCAGTTTAAACCTTTGTAATGTTCAGTATAGAAACAGTCAAGCGGTATGGGACCCCAGAGTGCTTAGAGCCGTCACCCCTAACCGTGGAGCAAAAACGTCACTCAACCCCCAGGGGGAGATGGTGATCTCCACAAACATTTGAACAAAACCCACCACTCTGCTGAAGTGCCCCCCATAGCTGAGCTAAGGAAAGCCAAATTTACACAGCCTCTATGAACTACGTGTGTCCTCGGGGGCTCAGCCGTGTCCAGCCAAGGCACCAAGGTACAAAGCAATGAGCATGTGCCAGGCTCCAATGTCTTCTCTACAGCACAGTGAAGCAACAGAAGCTTTGAGAGAGGCCAGCGTGTGCCACAGCCACTCACACACACACCACCATGAACTGTAACTACATCCTAAGTGCTGAGGCGTGACTGGGCCATCCAGGCAGCCTTCCTGATCAGGTACAACGTCGTACCTTTGCGTTGGACCTTTGTGTTGGGAGCCTCTGGCCACACGGAGCTCCCGGGTACTTGGGACACAGCTCATGGGGAGCCCAGAAGTAACTTCAACTAATATTAATGTCTTTAAATAAACTCAAGTAGCTACATGTGGCTTGTGGCCACGGCCCTAGACAGAGTAGGTAAAGACTGTGTGTGTTGGCATAGAGACACCCACATTGCAATTTCTACCTTGCTAATTAATCCATGTGCTCCTAAAGTCACTTCCTAGGACCTAGTTTATCCCAATTAGACTGTTTATCCAACTTCTAAGGAAGACAATAGTTTCAACCATCACTTAACTACTCATGAATAAAATTAGCATAATAATTATAATTATTATCCTGATCAATCCCTAGACATCACTGAAGATTTATATTAATAGAACTCTGATTCACCCAATTTGTTAAAAGTTCAGCTAAATTTAATCCCATGAGGCAAGGCTAGGGCGATGGCTCCGTGGTATTTGCCTAGCAAGCATAAGGCCCTGGGTTCAATTCTAGACCCCTAAATGATACAGCAACACTAATCCTCCTCCTCATCACCACCACCACCAACATCATCATCATCACCACCACCACCAACATCATCATCACCACCACCACCATCATCATCATCACCACCACCACCATCATCATCACCACCACCACCACCACCATCATCACCACCATCAGGGTGTCCGTGTGTAGGAAGCTGTTGAAGATCAGCCAGGTTACAGACAGAGACCCTGTCGATGCCCTGCATGGTGCCATCTGGGGATCAATCAGGATGGGACACTCACGTGTGTGCTGGATAGAAGCTCCCTCATGATATAGGCGTCGTACATCTGCCGGCTCCGGTGTAGCCTGTCCTCTTCGTTGTCCAGTTTCTCGTATTCTTTTATCTAGATTTCCAGAGGTTGTCAACATTAGTTCGTGACTTCCCAGAAACTGGCTTTATTTACAACTATGGCTGACCCGGGAGGGAACCCTTCCCCATGAGATAAAACAAATTACCAAAAGCAGCGATTCCCCTAAAAATGACTGCTTTGCAGGAGGAGATAACGAGATTGCCACAGGTTAGACCCAGCTAGAAACACAAAGGAGTTTCCCTCTGTGATGACCCTGAGCATTTGAATGTAGAAACAAAGACTTCCCTGGCCACAATTATCCCACACTGCATAGAAGCCTGGGGCCACTTTCCTGGTCAGTTCTCTCCGAAGCACAAATCTTCCAAAGGTGGCAGGACTTCAGCTCTGAGGTGGAGCGTGCTCACACTCTACCAGCTCTGAGGTGGAGCGTGCTCACACTCTACCAGCTCTGAGGTGGAGCGTGCTCACACTCTACCGGAGTCCCAGCAGGGGAAAGTAGCCAGAATTTATCAGATTTCCACCTTCACATGGGGGAAGTGTGTGTTTGGAGTGAACTCCTAGATGAAAGCATGATTTTTACAACCCTACTAGTTATCACAGGCCAGGTGTGCTGTGCATGGCTGGCATCCCGGGCCTTGGTAGGCAGAGACAGGAAGAGTCTGTCTGAGTCTAGCCTGGACTAGATAGAGAGACAGTTGGAAGGAAGGATCCACTGTGTTTCTAGCCGCTAGGAAAGGTTGCCCAGCTGGCCTTTGGGCTGACTAAATAGTGAAAGGGGATTTTAGAAGCACCCGTGGCGTGTGGGGGTAATGAAATTATGCCACTTATTGTGATCTGATCTCGAGAGGTCCCTGGTCAGAAAACTGTCCCCATTTCTTTATTTTTTTGTCTCCATGTCTTTATTTATATTTTGACAACTCAAGGCAAGACTAAAAACAATAAAATATAAAGGTCAAGACACCTTCCGCATGCCACCCTTCCGTGTGCGACCCACTTACAGTCACTGTGTGACACCTGAGAGCTGTCCCTTTGGGCTGGCAGAAACGGGACTTGCTCCCCATGGGGATAGCTTTGACCTTACAGGCTGGTATTCATACACTGGAATCTAAAACCAGTCAATCCTACAAAGATTCCTCATGCAGATGAGGTCACAGTTTGGGGGAGGGGGAAGAGAATGTCACCACAGAGGCCCTGTGACAACTAGCCAGTTTACACACTGAGGTGTTACCAGGATCCAATCGGCAGTGTAGCGTGGTGGCTGGCAGTCATGCCAAAGGGGCTTCTGGGGCTAGGAATGGGGTCTTCATGGGGCAGATGACACTGTGGGACTATCCCAAGAGGATCAGAAGGTCTCAGCAAGGCTGGCATAACCAGGTCCAAGCATCCTACCTCAGTCTCTGAAAACTAAGCACAAAGCAACCACATAGATACGGCCATTGAAAGGGAGACAATGTCAGGCACAGTGCACCCAAGCCATCAGAGAGGGTGGGGCTTAGTCGGTTCCTCTGGTTGGTTGACTCCTCTGGTTGCATTTTGGTCTTGGAATAGTCAAAAGTTAAAGCCAGAAGGCCCTAACGCAAGAACAGATAGATGCCAGCCAACCAGAGGCCAAAGCATGTCCCTTGGTAGACAAACAACCTGGACCAGCAGTGCACCATCCCAGAACTAATATCCTGAACACAACCACACAACCGTAAAGGGATGCGTCCAGGGGGCCCATGAGGCACAGTGCTCCTGGCGAGTCAGATGCTCACTCCTAGAAGTTTTCACGATTTGTCTCCTGCAGCAACACAGATAATCCTGGCTTCGTGAACGAATGAAACGCAGCACTGAGTCTGTGCTCTGGGACCTGAGTCTGATTAACTCCGTGTGAGCACCAGACAGCATAGAGAGAGCATGGGGTCAACAGCTGAAAGAGCATGGGCTCGGAGGCTGAGAGAACAAGGGGCCGCGGCTGAGAAAGCACGGGGTCGATGGCTGAGAGAACAAGGGGCTCGCTCGCAGTGGCTGAAACTCACATCTCGCTTTCTTTCAGAAGGCTCGCTAAGGAATAAGCTGTCCGCCATGACGTGGCTGCCCAAGGGACTTCCTAACCACAGCACACATTTCATAATGGTAGGAGAGCTAACCTGGTGCTCAGGTCATGAGCGTCTCCACTGCAGAACAGGGGTGATAGCATACGCGCATATACAGTCATTCTCTGCTTGGCCACACATATGACTGTGCATGTCACACTGCCCAGCCTGCCTCTGCGTTCCAGCCTCACCTCTCTGGAATCGGAACTCTGCATCTCCAGGATTTTGTTTTCATTTCTCAGTCTCCCATTGACTTCAGAACCCTGGACATCCTGTGAGGCTGGCACTAGCCATGCCGTCCTTAGAGAAAGGAACCAGGCCCTCGAATGTTGGGGCAACATTGGCAGCCACACATCTGATGTTTCCCGCTGGGTATCTACAGAGCAATCCCACGAGAGTTCATGTAGAGGAGCCCCGCCTCTCCTTGCCGTCCTTACTTGCCGTCTCTGCTTGCAATGGATCACAGCCACCCTGTCCCACTGGATTTCTCTGTCACAAAACCCAGCTGAAAGGAGGGTCGTCGTTGACTTTTCCCTTGGCCTTCATGCTGCACCCTTGTGTCTAGCCCGTCAGCCCGTCACACCCGTGCTTCATTCAAAATCCATCACAAACCCCAGACAACCTGCTTAGAGCAGAATGGTCCTCCTGAGACCACGACTGTCAGTTCAAGGAAGCATGATGACACACCAGAGAGTGACCTAACAGGCACGGATAATGTGAGAAGTTGACAAAATCTGGTGCTGGAATTTGCAACTCCAGTAAGCCCATTAAAAAAAAAACCCATACAGTCCAGTTATTATAGGTTATATGCCAAGGTTGGGCAGATCTAACACTATACTATACTAACTTATTCCCCAGCTATGAAACCCCTGGCTACCTGCGTTTTTTCCTGGCTACAAGGTTCTGGTCCATCATGGCTTCCTCCTCCTCTTCTTCAGTCCTCTTTCTTTCCCCTCTGTCCCCCCTACCCCGTCCCCACTCTCAAACCCCCAGTCCCACCTTTTCCCCCCACTGCCCGATCACAGGCTCTAGCCATTATTGGCCAGTTAAAATGGAGAGATGGCTCACATGACATCACCTGAGTACGCAATGGTCTGCTCCTTAGGCGCAGCCCCTCTTGAGAAAGCAGAATTAACATCAGAATACAAACAGCATCAGGACAACTCACAACAAAAATCCACATAGATAATTCTGTCAAGCACGCTGGACACCCAATGATGTATGAGCATCTGCGCATGGCCAACCTCAATAGCCAAAAGGCTGAGGGGCTGAAGTCACTAATGGTATACCACAGAATTGGGGAGAGCTGGGCTCAGGGTCTGCTGGCACTAAACTACCCATACCCTTTGCTGGAGGCTAGGGGCTCATCGATCAATCGTCGATCACACCAATGTATATATGTGTTTTTGCTGTTCACCTGTGAAGAAGATGGGCCCACACAGGAGAATGCAGGCCAGCCATGAGGTCCAATCCAACAAGACCGGGGCTGGAATTATCAGGCAAGGACTGTCCATCAGTGCTTATAATTAGACATAGTAAGCACATACCTGTGTGGTGGGTGGCAGTATAAAAAAACAACCTTGCTACTTAGTTTTTGCCTTCAACTTGCTCCAGCCTGGTGTTACCCAGGAAGACAGGAGTACTGAAGCATTTTCTATAGTAGGTGGCCTGTCTAGGGAACACTGTCTTGATTGTTCTTCTTACAAAGCCTCAGCCCATTCATGGAAAGCACTTCCCTGGGTGGAAGAGGAGGCTCCTGAACAGTGGGAGGAAAAAGTTAGCCTACAGCAAGGGATAGCCTTGGGGTCTTTCTGCTCTTGACTGTAACGTGACCAGCTTTGAGCTCCTGCCTTGGCTTCAACACGGACCGACTGTTACTGGGATTTTAAGCAGAATAATCCCTCCCTCTTCTCTGTTTCTTGTCTGGGCATTTTTATCACAGCAGCAGAAACGAAAACCCGAACAGTAACTATCAAAAAAAAAAAAAAAAAAATCAACTGGGAATTTCAGAAGCGGAAAATATAAGTTACAAAATAAACCGGTCAGTGGATGGATGGGAGGGCGAGCCCTGGAAGCTGAGACAAAGGGTCAGTGGGTTCTAACACAGATGAAAGATATTATCTCATTTCTAGAAGGGAAAAAGAGTATCAAAAAGTAAAACTGAGCACAGTTTTGGGGCCAGCACAATAATATCCATCGGTCAAAAAAATAGGACCGGAATCTGGGAAGAGAGGGAGGGAGTGTTCTAAAAAAAAAAAAAAAAAAGTAGCCCTAGTTGTTTCTGATTCAGTTGAGGATGTAAATGTAGAGGCTGAAGGATTTCAGCAAATGTTGCAGAGATGATTATGGTACCTGCAGTCACTGGGAAGCAGACATTGCCAGTACGGGGATGAACAGCCGGCCCGTGTACCTACAAAGCAGCACCATAAAGACCCAAGCCTGAGAGAGACCTCCTCCCCAGAACCACAAGCACCGGTGGCTGTGTCCATAGCATAGGGAGAAAAGAGCCACAGAAAAGGTTCAGATGACGGGCAAGTCACTTCACACTGTGACATCGTAGCGATATGTCTGTGAGATTGACCACAGAGCTTCAACGTACAAGGAAAAGAGACAGCAGGAATCAGGAATGCATTCCACCATCCGAGTGGAAGATTTTAACATCTCTCTCATGCCTGGTGACAAAGACCTGAGGTAAACTGGGTCAGGGTGAAGAAACCCAACCCATGGCAGAGGCACACGGAGCAGCACACCCAGGACACCTGCCGTATGCTTTAGAATCAGAATCTGCCACTGTTGTCTGTAGATTTGCTCCCTGTCCTCCCCCTCCCTCCATGTCCACGATGCCCTCCTCAATTTCACTTCCTTGTGTGCCACCCCCTCCCACCACAGTAGCTGTGTGGCCTCCTGTGTCCTCCGAACCCACCCAGAGGCCAGTCTTGTCACCCGAGCTCTTATTTAAATGTCACCTTGCTGTGATGACCTTGGACATATCCACATTGGGTAGCCACCAACCCACAGTGCCTGTTCTGAGCCGCCCTGAGTGGTTGTGTGTTCACACTGGACAGGACACTCCCACCAGGGTCTCCCTGGTTTACTCGTTCGGCTCCCAGGATGTCTGCATCCTCTAACCCCACGAGGCTAAGTTAGATTTTGATGCACTTTCCAGAAACTTCTACACTAACTCTCCAGGCCCCTCCAACCCCAAACTTCACCCGATGTCTTAGGGAAAGCAGATGTGTTTGTGAGACCCATAAAGTCATGACTCTCAAGTCCTCCAAGATACCCAGCAAGCCCCACGTTAGCTTCTCTTTCAAACCCAGCAGCCCCCAGCCTCACCTCTCATGGACGCAACCAAGATATAAAGATGGCCAAGAGCCAGGTGTCACCTGTGACCTCCGAACAACTCTGGAGCCTCTGGAGTCTCTCTCTCTCTCTCTCTCTCTCTCTCTCTCTCTCTCTCTCTCTCTCTCTTTCTCTTTCTCTCTTCCACTCCAAAGCCTCTAGGGCAGTGGTTCTCACCTTCCTAATACTGAGACGCTGTAATACAGTCCCTCATGCTGTGGTGACCCCCAACCATGAAATCATTTCGTTGTTACTTCATATCTGTAATTTTGCAACTGTTGCGAATCATAATGTAAACATCTGGCGTGTAACATAATGTAAATATCTGACCCATGACCCCTGTGGAAAGGTCGTTCAACCCCCAAAGAGGTTGCCATCCACAGGTTGAGAACCGCTGCTGCTTTAACGCCTGAGCCTTGTGTGCATCGGCCCTGGCTTGTGGGCATGGCCACCACTGCTGAGACATCTGCACCAGGAAGGATTTTAATGAACTTCTGAATTACATAAGGTGTTTACGATCCTTAAGATTTCTCCAACGCTCAGCCGAACACACTTTGGAAGGGAATTTCAAGAGAGGCCTGAGTCTTACCTCTTCATAAAATTTCACCTGAGGCACCGCTTCGCCAATTTCGTTCAAGCAGAAATCTTTAAATAGCAGGAAGCCTAAAGCGAGGGAAAAAAAAAAAAAAACTTCAGGCTAGGAAATGAGGAAATTTTATCCCATGGGGCTTCCCTGAAGTAATATGTTCAAGGCTCAGCACCTTGAATTAGACAGCGACCTCAGGTGACTGTGCCATGCCTGTTGTATTTTAGAAAAAAGAAAAAGCCAAGATGTTTTGGTAGAGGCAAGGTGTGGTGTGGGGGAAGAGGGTGCCTCAGTGGGGCGCAGGCAGGTCCATGCCAAGGCATCTCTTCCCTGTGAGGTACCAGCCCATATGATTATTTTAGTATAGGATAGTTTATTAGGGCATGGGGAGGGGAGTTGAGGAGGTTGTAGGGACAGAGAGATGGGGAGGAGAAGGAGAGGGAGAGGGAGAAGAGGAGAGGCCAGCCAGGGATGTGTGGTGAGAGAGGGGGCAGTGGAGAGGGGAGAGAGGGAGAAAGAGGGGTTAGGGAGAGAAGAGAACAAGAGTAATGGCATTTCTCCTCAGCTTATGGCCCCTCCCATTATGTAAATGAGCACTCTCTACACCATCTGAGGTCCTAGGTGACCATATGGAGTAGCAGTCTCCAAGAGGTCAGAGAGCAGAGACAGTTCCTGTGGAGACAGGGCTGGCCGCCTGAAGTGGGTCCAGCTTACCTGGCCCTTCCCTCAACCGTCTCTCCTACCTCACATCCCAGCAAACACAAAGGCCACAGCAAGCTCCCCATTCTCAAGGGGTTCTTGGCTCAGGACACCAAAACCACCTGAAGCCAACCATACCTCATGCCTGGAACACCCCATGCCCCACCCAAACAGTTCTGAGATTCTTTATTCCCTCCAAAACTGCCCCAGGAGCCACCTGTGCTCTGAGGTCTGCCCTGGAAGAGACAACTCCAGGGTAGACTCCATATGGGAGAGGGGGTGTCACTGTCTGTGCACGATTGCTCAAAGGTGAGTGTGCAGGTAAGTGTGTGCACATGTCTGCACATGTGCGTGCCAGATGTCAATTCCAGGGGTCTCCTGTTGGCCCTGGAATCGACAGTGTGGAGTTAGAGGTGAACGCAGACACACCGGGGTTTTCAGATGGGTGCTGGGCGTCTGAATGAGATACTCAAGTTCCCATCATAGGCTCATCTCACTTAATTGCCCCTCCCCCAGCCCAGGAGAGGGTAGCCCTTTCCACAGCTTCTCTGACAGGCCCCTAGGGAGACACCTGCCACTCTAGCTAATTTTCTGCCTCTGAAGTCTCCTGTCATTCACAAACACAGCACCTAGCAGAAGCCTCAGAGTCAAGCCTGAGCCAGCCAAATGCATTAAGGGTAGAGACAGGGGAGTTAGAAAAATACAGAAAGTTGGGGGTTGGGGAGATGGCTGAATCAGTAAAGGTGCTTGCCTGCCAAGCCAGAAGAGGGTGTTAGATAACCCTTGGAGCTGGAGTTAGGGGTGGGTGCGTGCTGTCAGGTGTGAGTTCTGGGGTCTGACCACCCTGGTCTCTAGAAGAACACACAGAGCCACCTTTCAGCTCCCAGATGAAACTCTTGTAAGTTTTGAAACAGAAACACTCCAGTAAAAGAGTGGGTAAGCTGTCTGGGTGTGAAGGTTGAACACTTAGGGTGCAGGCAGACAGAAGGGTCCTGATGCAGCTGCTATTCTCTCGATGTAAAACAGGACCTCTGAGACTCCCCCTCCCAACCCCTAGACAGCCAGGTTACAAAGACCACACTCAGCGTGGGCCTCCCCCATTGCTGGGGAGGGGTAGTAGTGGCACAGCACCTCCCACTTCTGAATGCAGGGACACAGAAGAGACTGTGCTGAGCGAGTGAAGACCAAGTGCCTTCGGATGGAGACTCACCAGGGGATGAGAAAGGATGCTATGTGGGAGGCGGTGCCTATGCACTCAGCTCCACTAAGGACCAAAGACTATGGCAAAGGAATTAAAGCCAGTGGGAATTGAGGCTCAACTCAGAGTGGACCGCTCAGGATCCAGACCCTTCAGGAGTGAAGGTTGTTTCCCCACAAGACCTCAGTGCAGGAGTGTAGAGCAGCAGAGGGGTGGGGGTGGGGGATAGAGGCAGCTGTGTCTGCTAGCCAGGACCAACTAGCCAGGCTCAGAACCAATCAGCTGTAGTAGACTCCACGAGGAGGCATGAGTCTATGTAGACACCAAGCAGACGGCTCTGCTTTCTTCCCTCGTTTATCTGCTCACCAGACGGACCAACTTCCCCTTCGTGTGTGAGCACTGCTAACTCCATGTGGCTTGTGGGATAGAGAGGAGGGGAGAACTGTAGCCTTTTCTCCAGGCCTTTGTACCCTCATGGAAAAACAGTTACTGCGTTCTCAGTTGTACAAGGGACTTGGACATGAGAAGAGAGACACACAAGGCAGGTGCAGCAGCTGACACCCACCTGAGGAGGCAGAGGACTGACTGTAAGCTGCACAGGGTAGCAGAGAAAGGCTGTACCAAGGTTACCCTTCCTATGACTCTGTGTGTGTGTGTGTGTGTGTGTGTTTGTATGTGTGTGTGTATATGTATGTGTTTGTGTATATGTCTCTATGTGTCTATGTGCATGTTTGTGTGTATGTGTTTGTATCTCTGTGTCTGTGCGTGAATGTGTCTCTGTGTGTATGTTTATATTGTGTGTATGTGTGTATATATGTGTGTCTGTGCGTATATGTGTGTGTTTGTGTCTGTGTATATGTGTGTTTGTGTGTCTATGTGTGTATATGTGTATTGTTGTGTATGTGTGTGTCTATGTGTATCTGTGTGTTTGTGTACATGTGTGTCTGTGTATGTATGTCTGTGTGTTTATGTGTATGTATGTGAGTCTGTGTGTTTGTGTGTGTATTGTGTATATGTGTGTCTCTGTGTGTACGTGTATATATATATATATATGTGTGTGCGTATATGTGTGTATATGTATGCATATGTGTGTATATGTGTTTTTATGTGTGGGTATGTGTGAGTATGTGTGTATGTGTTTGTGTGTATGTATATGTGTGTGTGTATAGTATAGATTGTGTGTTTGTGTGTATGTGTGTGTGCACAGAGAGCTGTAACCGACAACCACAGTCACGGATGTTTCATGGAACAATCATCCCATGCACTTCCACAATGAAAATCCCTATAAACCCAGGGAAAGCTGAAGGCTCACCAGGAGAGAGGATGTGGAGACAGACGACGGAGGACACCGAGGCTCGGGTGTGAGCCGTGAGCGGGTCAGTGCTAAGTTCCTTGGTGGGTGTGGACTGTGGAGTACCTCATCCGTGAGTTCCCTGGCACTGTACCGTGTGTGGACCCTCAGAAAGGAGCGCTGCTTTCAGACACACAGGCTCATTCACACAGTGTCTGAGGGTCATGGCGCATCTGATTCACCAAAGGACACGCACACACAAAGTAACAACAAAACCACAAAAGATCATGAAGAGATGGGGGAAACAGCGCACAGGGCTTCTAGGATGAGCCTCCTCGGGGCTAAGGACACTTAAAATGACAGAAAATACAAAATTATGGTTTTTTAAAGAAGACAATCTAGAGACAAGTGGTGCCCACCTACAAACCAGCACCCAAGAGGCTGAGGTAGAAATACTGTTAAAATGCTGGACCAGCCTGGGCAGCAGTAGAGTCCAGGCTAGCCTGGGCTACAGTGTGAGACTATGTCTGAAATAAAACAAACTCCAACACAAAAGGAAACAGAGGTAAAATAAAAAGTAATTTAAGGTTATATAATACAGGAGAAGCTATTTTATTGTGCTGGAGAAATAACCAAACCCTTGCCTTTAACAATTAAAAATAATTTTATGTGGCCATAATAGGAATAAGTGATATCGTGGCGGGTTTCTAATGCATGTTGCTTTTATAATTAGCAATTACCTAACCACTTGAGATTGTTGAGCTTGGCATTAAAGAAAAAACAAACTTTGAGTACATTATATCCTTGAGCTAACACACAGGGGAAAAAATGTAAATGCTAGTACAATTTACCGGGAGTGCATTTCAGATCCACTGCAATTAACCTGATGTCGAGAGGGAGGGAAGGAGTTGCCATAGAGCCAGCCAAGACCACATGCTCCAAGAGCTCTCTAAAACACCTTTGGGTGGCTGTTTCCACCCTCCACATCTGCATCTTCAGGAACAACTGACGAGCCTGCCCTCTCACACTCTGCCCTGCCATCTTGTCAAGTGGCTCAAAACAAATGTCTTTATGCCAGTATCATGAACAGATCATGTGAATTACCCTGAAACACTGCACGTCTATTGAGCCTCAATAAGGTGAACAAGCTCACAAAACCCAATCTCGGGTGCCTCTAGCATTTGTATATAGTTCAAGTTTAAAAAGAAAGAAAAAAGACTTTGGTCAGGTGAGATGGCTCAGTGGGTAAAGGAGCTTGCCACCAAGCTGACAACCTGAGTTTGATCACCAGGACCCACGCAAGAGAAGGAGCAAAGTGACTCCAACAAGTTGTCCTCTGACCTCCACAGATGCACTTTCATATACACAGACACACACACACACACATACACAAACACACACATATACAAACATGCACATACACAAACACACACATACATACAAATACACACATACACAACACATACAAACACACACATACATACAAACATATACACACATACATATACAAACACACATACAAACACACACAGACACACACAAACACATGAACACAAACACATACATATAAACACACACATACACACAAACTCACACATACACACACATACAAACACACATACACAACACACACACAAGCACATACACACACACACACACACACACACACACACATACACATACATACACACACAAATAATGCAATTTTAAAAAGAAAAGAGTCTTGGACCAATTTCCAGAGGCTTTCGGCTCTCAGATTCCATTTCTTCTAAACACAGCAAACTTAACTGAACAATCCCATTATGGGATGGGTGGTGGGACATCAGCATAACTAAGAACCATGTTGCAAAGACCAGAGGACAAGGAAACAAAAGCAAGTCAGAGACTCAGAGACACCTCGAGCTTGGAGCCTCCAGGCGGGAGACGCCAGAACTGGATGGCCCCAGAATAAAAATAAAATTACCCGAAGGGCAGACAGTGAACACTTGCCATCATCACTCTGTATGGAATAACAAATCACCCCAGTAATAAAAGCATCAAAGGTTAGCCAAGAAGCTTCAGATGGAACGCAAGCTAAAACACCGTCTTGAAAGAGCACTGTCTGTCTAGAAACTGGGCCACGATAAAATAAAATACTTCCCTGTGGCAGGTTGAGCTAACTGAAGAGGTTCACGTTGGCTTTCGGTACACAGCACAGGGAAATGTACGTGGCGGGGCCATTCATCATAACAACAGACAGTGCAACATTAGGGACAAGTCTAGCCAGATGTGTAGGACTCCTAGGCTAAATGTCCAAACCACCCGTGAATAAGACCAAGAGAACACACATCGGTGAAGAACAACATGTTCCTGGGCAGCAGTGACTAAGCCTGCCTTTGACTCAGTGTGATCCCGGCGTTCAGAGCTTTTGCGTTTGAACTTAAGCCTTCATAGGGAGAAGCCACAGGGAGGGCACTGCCACTTTGGAATCCTCAACTCAACTCAGGGTGGCCAGGCTACACTTGTTGAAATCCAGGCCCCAGTGGTTCCCAGGAAATCCAGCACACTCTTAGGGGAGTTGATGGGATAGTTTAGTCATCATGACGTGACTCCTGTGACCAAGAGAGCAAATGGCTGAAGGACAAATCCGTGGAATGCCCTGGACTGGATGCCAAGACAAAGGAAAACAAAACAGGAGGAGAATTCTAGAAGGCTGCCACAGGGAGATAGCACCTGTCCCTGCTGAAAGCTGGACTCCTTCAAGCTTTATGAAGTAGCCTTGTCGAGTAATGACAATTTCAAGCCACAGAGCAGGGCAGGCTCCCTCCAGGTTACAATCCTCTCTTCACCCTTCTCAGTCCTAGGCTCCTTGTCTTAGGGTTTCTGCTGCTGTGGGAAACGCCACAACTAACAGCTGATTTTGGCTAACACACCACAGTCCATCATGAAAGTCAGGACAGGAACTCAAGTGGGGCAGGAATCTGGAGGCAGGAGCTGATGCAGAGGCCATGGAGGGGTGCTGCTTACTGGCTTGCTCATCATGGCTTGCTCAGCCTGCTTTCTTATAGAACCCAGGACCACCAGTCCAGGGCTGGCCCCACCCACAAGGGGTTGGCCCCACCCAAAAGGGGCTGGCCACACCCACAATGGGCTGGCCACATCCACAAGGGGCTGGCCACACCCACAAGGGGCTGGCCACATCCACAAGGGGCTGGCCACACCCACACGGGGCTGGCCACACCCACACAGGGCTGGCCACACCCACACGGGGCTGGCCACACCCACAAGGGGCTGGCCCTTCCTCATCAGTCATTTAGTAAGAAAATGTCCTGCAGGGTTGCATCCAGACAACCTCATGGAAGTTTTCTCAGTTGATGTTCCCTCTCTTCAAATGGCCCTAGCTTGTGTCAAACTGACAGAAAACTAACCATGACATTCTTCAACAGCACAATCGCTGACAATTAAACAGATTTCTAATGATTCAGGAAGGAATAGGAATACTCAAATAAACAGTCCAACATTACTCAAAGGCCTGTGTAGAAACATCCACCCACACGGGTATCTGCGGATATCAGGCAGGAGAGTGTCACAGACCATGAACGCCCAGCACGTCCAGCCTCAACATGAGGTAGCCAAGAGCAGCCATCGAGCAGATTGTGGCCCCTCTGTGCTCCGTGCTGACTCTGAGTCCCATGGGGACATCTTTCCAGGGGTACCACATTCCAAACAAGTTTCCTGAGAGTAAAAGAATTCTGTGTCCCACACGTGTGTCATACTACACATATGACTGGGGAGCCCTCAGAGCTGTCATGCACTGACATGCATCCAGAGAGCCAGAAAGCCAACAGCTGCCTTGAGTACAGGGACAGACTGCCTCCTTCTGATGCCAAGAGGCTGCAGCCCTTCTGTTCTCCAGTGTCTTTTCCCACCAGTCCGTCCCCAGTCACCCAGACCTTGCCTGATGTTTTAGTTAGGGTTGTACTCCTGTGAACAGGCACCATGACCAAGACAACTCTTATAAGGACAACATTTAATTGGGGCTGGCTTACAGGTTCAGAGGTTCAGTCCATTATCAACAAGGCTGGAACATGGCAGCATCCAGGCAGGCTTGGTGCAGGAGGAGCTGAGTGTTCTACATCTTCATCTGAAGGCTGCTAGTGGAAAACTGGCTTCCAGACAGCTAGGAGGAGGGTCTTAAAGCCCATATCTACAGTGACACACCTGTTCCAACAAGGCCACACCTCCTCCAAGGCCACACCTCCTCCAACAAGGCCACACCTCCTCCAACAAGGCCACACCTCCTCCAACAGGGCCACACCTCCTCCAACAGGGCCACACCTCCTCCAACAGGGCCACACCTCCCCCAACAAGGCCACACCTACACCAATAAGGCCACACCTCCAAATAGTGCCGCTCCCTGGGCCAAGCATATACAAACCTGACATCCTGGTGATTTTCAGATTCCAGGGATGCTGCTGGAAACATTAGAAAACAGACATTTCCCCACAGCGCACACCTGCTTTGCCCCACAAAGGATAATCTCCCCAACCTGCCTGCCCAGGCCGGCCAGTTCCAGCAGATGGGCTCCCCCTGCCATATTTACATACTGTATTTACTGTACATCTGGCCTCCATACCCGCTAATTCTCCACAAGACATTCCTCAGCCATCCACCCTCCAACTTCAGCTGGCGAGCACTCACTGTGCCCACAGGACTTCAAGCAAACTTCACATAAAGCGGCAACCCGACTGACCCCTCACAGGTCCAAGAAGCCATCCATTTCCTCTAATCCCCCTGCACTGGGGTCCTAACCTTCCCAAGACAAGGTCTCAGGATCTGGAGTCACCAAGGAAACAAGCTTCCATGCTTGCCTGTGAGAGGTTGTCTTGTTTGAGTTAACTGAGGCAGGAAGACCCACCCACTGTGGGCGGCAGCATTCCCTGGCTGAGGTCCTGGACTCTGGGAGTGGAGAAGCAGACTGCATTCATCACCATCTGCTTCCTGCTTGAGAATGTGACGTCATCAGCTGCTCCAGGCTCCTGCTGCCTTGAGTTCTATGCCACGACAGACTGTGCCTTGAGCAAACCCTTCCTCCCCAGAGTGCTTTTGTGAGAGTGTTTATATCACAGCCACAGGGAAAGGAACAAAGATTTGGGCTGTCCTCATATCTTTCTGCTTCCCCCTTCCCAAGTTCAGGGACTGTGGGCATGTACCACCACCCAGGGTTGGGAGTCTTCATGCCAGCTATGGAGAGCTATGTGTCCCCCACAGCAGCCTGGCAGTCTGTTCTGTGGGGTTACCATGACAGAGGGGACTATTATGTGAGCCCTGGGTCAGTATGGTTGATGTGTATGGTCTTTCTCTGCTCCTTCCCACATTCCTGGAGTGATAGGGAGACCACTCATGTTCCCTTGTCCACATGTCACAGGCTTTGGAGATGACAGCTAGGACTATGTTCAGAGAGTCGCCCCACCTCATGGGGTAAGTAGCCTCTCTATTTGCTTCCATTTGCCTATCACCTGGTCAGAATCATGTGAGGACAGGGCCTCCCCATCTCCTCTTTGTCCCCTGGTTAGGGTCAACCCAAGTCAGAACTATGGAAAAATCAGTGTGGCCATGGTCAGCAATGGAAGGTTCTAGAAGGAATGTGTCAGCTGGGCCTGGATGTGTGCACAGGCCACAGAGAGAACAGTGAAGGCTCTGACACAGGGACTTTCCACTGAGATGGAGCCGTGACTTCAGCTCAGAAGAGTAAGTCCCTGTAGGGAAGTGGAGGGTAGGACTCATTTGCCACACTGCCACACCGCAGGGTCTCCAATGTGCTGTTAGAGCTGCCGCATCCAGCAGCCCAGGGACCCATTTGCAGGAAATCCACATTTGATATTTATCAGCTGGACAGTATCGTGTTTGCTGGAGGCTCCCAACTGCCAAAAGGCCTGTGGGGAATAATTCTAATAAAGTGGGCAATCTGGGTTTTTTTAAAATATATATATAAGATATGAAGATTCAGCTTGCAAGTCCAGAGCTGAAGATATTTGAGCCAAGACACCGCCTGAACACTCAGCCCCGAGCTAAGCTGAAATTTCATTGGGGAATTCAATTCCTTCACCACTGGTCCCAAGGAACATCATGTGCGTGCGCGCGCGCATACACACACACACACACACACAGAGAGAGAGAGAGAGAGAGAGAGAGAGAGAGAGAGAGAGAGCACAAACTACATTCTCCACAGTAATTGTCAAAAGTGCCAACGGATGCTTCAGAAAGAAAGGGCTGCAGACACTTCAATGAACTGATGGTTCATCCGAGGCATTGCTGCCCATCCTCCCGTGCTCCCATCATCCTATCCATCCTCCCATCCATCCTCCTGTGTTCCCATTGTCCTTCCACCCATCATACCATCCTCCCATCATTCTCCCACTTATCCTCTCATCCTCCCACCCATCATGCCACCCTCCTGTGCTCCCATCCATCCTCCCACCCTCCCACCCCCTCATCATTCTCAGTGTGAAATGCTGAGAGGATGGCAGTGCTGCTGCAGTGTACCAGGAACAAGGACCAGGAAAAGTCGGCAGCACCCAGCACTGGGGTGATTCACTCAGGCACTTCCGGTCTGCAGCTTCCTGAGCCTGCAGGAGTAGAAGCTGCCTTGGTGGACAGCAACTGTTTTTAAACCCAGGCATGAAGTTGTGAGCTGAGCGCTGCTAAGGATTGCCCAGGGGCCATTTCTCAGGTGGCAGGACAAAGGAAGGGAAGAATCTGGAGGGGGCAGAGGTGAATGGCGAAATGGAAGAGAACAAAATTGCCGAGCCTCTTTTGTGGACCCGAGTCACCGATCCTGGGAGATCTATGCCGGCTCAGGGTCACAGAAGGAGCCCGATGTGACATCGTTCGTCTGGATAACCACAGGCAGGGTAACAATCTGTCAATCACCTGCTAGACTGTTGGGTCCCCAGTGGCCAGAGTACAGGAGAGTCATCAACACCCACAGGAAGCAGAGGTGTGAGCACACGTGTGCACATGCACCTGTGCGTGTGCACTATGCTGAATACATGTGTGTGGGTTGTATGTACGGGTCACCCGTGAGTGCCGTGCATAGCCTCTGCGTGGCAGTGCATTGTGTGTGCTCGGCACATGTGCACACACTTGCCTGTACATACCTATGCATTACAGGTACTGAGTGTATGTTTGGGTGCCCTGTGTGTCCCTATGGCTCCGTGTATGTGTGTCGGGGGCTCACAGGGGCGTGTCTGCATTGAAGGCGAGCAGCCTGCCAAACGAGCCTCGGCCTCAGCTCTCTGGATGCACAGCTGTACGCGTTGTTTGCTAGTTTGGCTGTATATGGAGAGAGGAGATGGTGGCTGAGGTTAGCTCAGTGGTAGAGGGGCAATGTCACATAAACAGCACGGCTCCCTGGGGAGTGAGCCACACATGGAGCCGGCAGTCGGGGGCTGAGCCTGGTCTCAGGTGCTCATAGGAGGGAAGTCTACCTTTAAAAAAAATAAACACAGGTCGTTCTGCCAGCCTGTGAGTCATGGATCCAAGGTCAGGGACGAGGAGACACAGCGTAGCAGACTCGTGACTCACTAAACTGGGCCTTTCCCCAACCTTCCTCTGGGCAGTGACAATCATGCCCACTTCTAGACTTTGAGTAACTGACAGGGAGACAACCGGGTTTTCCTGTGAGGTGATTATGATCTACCGTAGGCTTGCACCTCAGACCTCTGATTGGTCCACAGTTCTCAGGGATGTAGAGGCTGTGGGGTGGGACAAACAGATGCCGGGTAGCTGACCCCAGGTTGACAGAATGGTTGCCAACACTACCTTGCCAGTGTCAAACCAATACCTCTTCTCCCTCCTACTTCCATCTGTGTGGCTTCTCTACCCAAAGTGAAAGCTGAGGTGTCTGTGACTGACCAGCCCAGTGCACTTCCTGCTGCTCTGAGGCCTTTTCCATTGAAAATCCAATTAGCAATGCTTAGCTCAGTGTCCATCCCTGCTGGGCGGGGGGGGGGGGGGGGGGGGGTGGTGGGGGGGATGGGGGGAGGGGGGGGTGGGGGGCAGGGGGACTCAATGCGAGCCTTAATTCTCCCCTGCAGGGGAAGCCATACAAAGCCTAGATGCTGAATCAAAGCAGGACCCTAGTCTCTCCTCTCTGGTGGTGGAAGGTAACTCTGGACTGGGGGACGCTGTGCCAATGGCATGGGGATGGTACCAGCAGGAGAGGGTCAGTCCAGGGAGAATGGGGTGACAGGATAGTCACAGACACAGAACCCACTCTAGGACTACAAGCAGAATGTTTAGTTCCCAATGGACAGAGGCTGCATGGCTATAAATGCCTATAGATCCTAGATGTCTATTTTGCTTTAAGGCACAAAGCATTGCAAATAATCACCATATGAACCATAAAACAGATGGGTAGCTTTGCCCATCGAGATCGACAACAATGAATCCTAAGCTGTTCTCTTTGTTTGTAGACAGGGACTCAAGGAGCCCAAGCCAACCCCAAGCTCACTGTGTAGTCAAGGGTATCCCTCAACTTCTGTTCCTCTGCCTCCTGAGTGCTGGGGTTATGATGAGACAAGAGGTGTTAGCCACCACACCCAGTTTGTGAAGAGTTGGGGATCAAACCCAGGGCTTCATGGATTAGGGGCAAGTGCTCTACCCACTGAGCCACACCAGCGGTCCCTAGAACGTCTGATTCGGCGTTACCTATAGTTTCTAGTGTGCCAGTGGTTCTGTGTGGGCCATCACACTTACTAGAATAAGACCCGGCATGAATCTGTCTCTGCAGGGAGCTCTCAGCAATGCTCTCTTTTTCAAAAGGATGCTGTGAGGCCGTGGCCTCTGCTTCACCCACTTGGTCTTTTGTTGTTGTAAATCGGAAAACACACACTATTGTTCTCTAACCTTGTGGCAAGCCTAATTCTTATGCCTGGCCTCCCAGAATCAAATGCAATTTGTGTATTCTTTCTAGATAAACATTATTTTAAATCATGCTGCTACAAACAATTGAGAGAAACATTTAAAAAATTAAGGATTAATGTGAAAAATGAAAACAATACAGACAAAAAATTAGAAGAAAAAAGTAAAACTCCATTAGTCAGGCAGGACATAAATGTTGTGCATGTACACATGCACTCACAGGCACACACATGCAGACATGCACACAGGTGTACACACAGGTGCACACACACAGGCACACACAGAGATATGTAAACAAGTGCACACACATAGGTACACAGACATGCACACAGGTGCACACACACGGGTGCATACACACACATACAGATCACACCCATCTGCCCACAGGTATATACACATGCACCCACCCACACACACACAGAGGAGAGTGAACAGCCAGACACAAGCACATAAACACACAAAAGCACACACACACAGAGACATGAACACAGGTGCATACACACACATACATGCCACAACTGTACCATAGACACATTAACAGACACACACACAGGAGCACATACACACATGCAAACAGGTGCACACACACACATACAAACCACAACTGTACCACAGACATAGCAACACACATACAGAGGAGCGTGAACACACATAGGAGAGCCACACATAGGCACACACATACACACAAGTGCACACACACAGATATGCACACAGGTACACACATACATACAGACCACACCCAGCCACAAGTATGCACACACACACACACACACACACACACAGAGAGAGAGAGAGAGAGAGAGAGAGAGAGAGAGAGAGAGAGAGAACTTTACTAGAACTAATATCCTAGTTCAGACTCCAGAAGCTGCTAGCTGTAGAACACGCCATTATTTCTGCATCCCAACAACGAGCAATCAAAAGTGAAACCAAGACAACAGGTCCAGCTCCAGACTACAGACAGGGTCTTCTCACTTAGGAATAAACTCACTGAAGACTGCAAAAGGCCAGCAGCGGTGCCTGAAGAAGCAGAGGCTGTTCACCAACAGTGTCAAATGGGGGCTCCCAGCAGCACAGATTCAAGGCTCTCAATCACAGACCCAAGGGAAACTGTAAAGTGATTGCAAAAAAAAAAAAGAAAGAAACCTCACACAGAAATGCAAAGGGTCCAGAGCAACCCCAAACAACCCTAAAGCAAACAATCAGATCATCATGGGGACTTTTATTTCTGGTTTCAAACTTCGCTCTAAAGTCTTGGGCCTAAGCAGACACAAGGGTAGACAGACAACACCAGAGGCCCAACTAAGCCAGTTCTACAGTCAGTTAATTTTCAGCAAAGATTATCAAAGACAATCCGATGGAGAAAAGACCGTGTCACACGTAGAAGAGGGGAAGGGGCAGGCGAGATGGCTCATCTGATAAAAGGTGATTTCAGCCAAGCCAGACAACCTGAGTTCAATTCCAGAGCCCACATGGCAGCAAGAGAGAGTCGACTCCAGGAAGTTGTCCTCTGACCTCTCATGTAATTCTTGGCATGCATGTGTGCCCCCAACATGCGAATACATAAATAAATGGAGAATAATTTATACAAATAAAACAATCCCAGTAATTTAGACCTACATACTATAAATTAAACAAACAAAAAACTTGCTCAATAAGCCAGATGCTCAATGTAAGAGAAAAAGCCAAAACCTTTAGTGTATGTATATATATGTATACATACATATATACATATATATACGTATATATGTATATGTGTGTATATATATATATATATATATATATATATATATAAAATATGACTCCAGACTAGGATCACAGAGAAAAATGTACAAACTGGACTGTGTTAGGATTTAAAAGCTTTTGGTTTCAAATGCCACCAATAAAGTGGAAACGAAGCTATCGACTACAAGAGAACATTTTCAAACATGCCGTTGACAATGACAGAGGTAACGTTGAGTCCTAAAGAGAGAAAGTGTAAATACAGGTTTCTCCAACCACCATCTAGAAACGGGGTTAATTACGCAAACACCCTCAATACCATTAACTGTGAGGGAAAGAGAAATAAAATCCACAATGAGATGCCGCCTCAAACTCATGAGGTGGCTGCAAACACACAGACAGACAGACAGACAGCAGCCAGGGTCAGGCGCTGAGGACTCAGGAAACCAGACCTACCATCAGGCATAAGCAATGGCACAGGGACTTTAAAAAGGAGCCTGGAGCTTTCCTCAAAGGTTTAAAGTGAGTGGAAAATGAGAGATAGAGAGACAGAGGCACAAAGAGGTTTGTAAATAATTCACAGGCTGCAGCACCTTTGTTTAAAATGGACAAAATGTGGAGAGACTCCAACCATCTATCACCTCATGTATGAACAATCACACTGTACGGACATACCACTGACACGGGATGAACTGCTAACACGTGTAGCAGCGGACGAAACGAAAGCCCATTGTCAGTGAGAGAGGCCAGACACAGAATCGCAGGCTCCATGGGGGTGGGGGTGGGGACTCGCTCTCCCTGAGGAATATCCAGACCCAGAGATCACAGGGTCCATGCACAGTGACACCCTCTCTCCCTGAGGAATATCTTCAGACATAAAACTCAGCCACACAAAGCAAGCCCGACCCTTCTGGGTGCACTCTCACCGAGAATGGGAGTGGCTACACGTGGGGGGTGAGGGGTCTTTCTGGGACATAACGTATGTCCTTCCCATGGGAGTAGTCTAGGTCACTGTGACATCACCTGATACCTCAGCTGCCGTCACAGTTCCAGAGGGAGAAGCCGACGGGACTCACCGATTTTCTGATTGAAAATCTTGTCGAAGGTGATTTCGTTTCTTTCTGCCAGATACCTCTGCATCACGCTCCGGATACTGCAAGATAAAATTAGCTGTCAGGGTGCAGGTGCACACAGCCCTCCACATGCTCCAGAGTTTACTGTGCCCTAGGTAGTGAGTGACACTGTTTGCGGAAGCTGGGGAATGTTCTGGAGATGGGACCTAGCTGCAGGAAGTGGGTTACTGGGAGCCTCACTTACTGACCAATCTCAAGTTTTGTTGATGCCGTTGTTTGGATTTTTTTGTTTCATTTTGTGTGTCTTTGATTGATCCAGATGTGAGCGAGCAGTCTCAACCTCTGGTAGCCACACCCATAAACTTCTCCTGCCACCATGCCTTCCTGGCCATGACACCTTTTACCCTGCTCAGAGTTACTGTTGATACGATAAACACCCTGGCCAAAAGCAAGTTGAGGAGGATTTACTTAGTTTACACTTCCATATCAAAGGTGTGGTGGCTTGAATAAGAATAACCCCCATAGACTCATATTTGAATGCTTAGGGAGTGGCACCATTAGGGGGTGTGGCCTTGTTGGAGGAAGTGTGTCACTGGGAGTGGGCGTTGAAGCCAGGCCCAGTGTCTCTCTCTTCCTGATGCCTGCTGAGCCAGATGCAGAACTCTCGGCTCTTTCTCCTGCACCACGTCTGCCTGCACGATGTCGTGCTTCCCGCCATGACTATAGTGGACTGAACCTCTGAACCTATAAGCCCTTCCCAATGAAATGTTCTACTTATTAAGAGTTGCCTTGGTCCTGGGGTGTCTCTTCACAGCTATAAAAACCTTAACTAAGACAGTAGGCCATCACTGAAGGAAGTCAAGACAGGAACTCACACAGGGCAGGAACCTGGAGGCAGGAGCTGATGCAGAGGCCATGGAGGGGTGCTGCTTACTGGCTTGCTCCTCATGGCTTGCTCAGCCTGCTTTCTTACAGAACCCAGGACCACCAGCCCTGGGATGGCTCCACCCACAATGGGCTGGACTGGGCCCTCCTCCATCAATCACTAATTAAGGAAATGTCAGATTTTATGAAGGCATCTTCTCAGTGGATTTCCCTCCTAGCTTGTGTCAAGTTAACATAAAACTAGCCAGCACAACCTTCAAACTATAAATCAACACAAAGCCTTCCCCTCTCTTGCTATGCACCTAGTCACACAGACCCAAAGGAGCGAGTGAAGCAGAGGACCACTGCTGAGACAGGGACATGGCTGTGACTGCCTGGCCATGCCCCTTCTTAGGCTGATGACCCAGTTAGCAGAGGAATTTGGAGGAGCTGAGACCTAGAGGCCAGAGAGGCCCACCATTGCTTCCTGATGCATCTAGATGTGAGCAAGTGGCATCTCATCCCTGCAACCACATCCAGAAGCCCCGCCCCCCACAGCCACTTTGTCTCCACTGTGCTGGATCTCACCCTCAAACCTTGAGCTGAACCTGCTTTATCTGGTTCTCTCCGGCATTCCGTTACAGCAAGAGGGAGATCAGTCCTTACGGTGGCAGGTTTTAGAAACTGTTAAAGGTGCAATGTGAGTAACCCTGATCTACAGAAAGACGAAGAGTTGGCCACTACCACCCAAGGACATCAGCTGTTGCAGAGTCCTCCCAGGCCTACCCAAAACTGCAGGAGCTGTGCAGGGTCTGACAGGGGCCAAGGCAGACACTCCAGCCGCCACCCACCCCCTTTCAAGACCTGGGGCCAACTCTAAATGTGGCAAATCCATTTCAGAGTGTCACATGAAGATGCCAAAACTTACCCTCGGTATCACCTCTCTCTAAAGTGTGCATGAGCCTGTGAACACACACATGCATACTGCACACACAGCCCCATGCATGTGTATATATACACACACATAAACACCACACAAACACACATACACCACACAGCATACAATACACCACACACATACCCCACACAGTCCCATGCATATATACACACATATACACATGCACACACCACACACATACCCTGCACAGTCCCATGCAGACACACACACACATATCACACACACCATACACACACCACACACACACCACACACACACACACTATACACATACCACACACATACCACACACAGTCCCATGCAGACACACACACCATACATATAACGCACACACCACACTCACATACCCTACACAGTCCCATGAACACACACGCACACCACATACCCGCAACATGGGGCCCCATGCATGAACACACATATTCCTCACACTACCCTATACATGCACACATATTCTACACAAAGACCCATGCTTACATTCATATCCCACACAGTTACATACATGTACACACACCACACACATACCTGACACATGGCCCCATGCATGGACACATACCCTGCACACAGTCTCAGATATGCACATAGCCACATGTGTACTACCTACACAGCCCTGTGCACATACACACATACTGTACATATACCCCCACACAGTCCCAGGCATGCATTTGCAGAAAACGCTCCTTATCAATCTCTTCCTAAAACAAAAGCAAAAGACCCCCCCAGGTACAGGATTGGTGTTTTGAAATCACTTCGGTACACCACCAGTTCAAAACGTGATTAAAAGAAATGAGTCTAGTTACAATAAAAAAAAAAAAAAAAACCCTGAAACGCCTCAAAATTAAAACCTTCCAAATTTATGCACGAGACATTTACGGGAGGAATTATAAATCACAGGGAGGGGGAGACTAAAGAGTGGAGAAACGGTTATGAGCAGAGAAATTGAACATTAGGAACACTCAAAGACCTGCCAAATTTCATTACAAAGTCGGTCTGAGCCCATCAGGACCCCGAGGGGACTATCACGGGATGCAGAAACAAGCAGCAATTTATATAAAACAACACAGAATCAAGGGCAAGGCAGTGCACTTCTGAAGGAAGAAGTAAGATTCCGAAGCTAGGTATGAAAGGACAGCCAAGCGCCGGGTGCAGGAGCGGTGAGCTCGGAAAGTAGCTGCGGACACACTGAGCCATGAAGTGTGATACAAACAGGGGTGGAGACGGGAAATGGAGAAGGGTGGGCTTTTCAAGTGAGCCTCGGGGCACTGACTCGGCTGGAGTGAAATGCAAGTGTGCGGGCCACTGACTGTGAGCGTGCAAGCTACTGCTACACTTCACACGTAGAGTGTTATCTGTACCTGCAGTGCAAGTGTGGACGGCAGAGGACAATGTGTGGGGCTCAATTCTGCTCTGCCTGTGGGTTTGGGGTTGTAATTTCTATTGTTGGGCTTGTCAGCAGGTGCCTTTACCCAATGAGAATTACTTTTTAAAAAGCCTTTCAAAGGGCTAGAGAGGTGGCTCAGAGGTTAAGAGCACTGACTGCTCTTCCAGAGGTCCTGAGTTCAATTCCCAGCAACCACATGGTGGCTCACAACCATCTGTAATGGGATCTGACACCCTCCTCTGGTGTGTCTGAAGACAGTGACAGTGAACTCATATATATAAAATAAATACTTTTGATATGTAAGTCATAATTAAATGCATATTTGGTAGCACTGTTGGGTGAGTCCTGCACACGTACACACACCCTGTAAATGCTTGTCCTAACAACAGACATCAAAGTTTTCCATCAGCCCCAGAAGGGTGAAAGGCCTCCCCCAATTCCAGAGTCCAGGCATCCAGGGATCTTCCACACAGGACACATGCTACAGGTCAAGACTGTGTCTCACACCAGCCTACATGCTGGGCTGTCTCGTGTGCTTGCTTTTCTCTTTAACCAAGGGGCTACACCCTCAGCCTTCCCCCCAGCCAAGCTTCTGTTACTGCCTGGGGCTTGCCAAATTCCTCCATTTTTTTGTGGACGTCTGTGTTGCCACCACCAGTTTGGGATCATTATGAATAAAAGTGCCTTAAGTATCCATGTCCCTGGCATTTTAAGAACACATGCTGTCATCTCTCATGGGGAAATACTGAGAGGTGAGAGAGCTGGTCACGTGGTTAAATCCTACCATCCTTCTAGGAAAACCATGAACCCTGCAATACCAAATGTTCCTGTGGCCTCCCGCCCCCATGGACCATCCGTGATGTTTCAAGCCGCCCCTCTACCCTGCCAACACGTAGCTCATACTCTCTACGTTTAGACACCTTGCTGTGTGTGAAGATCTTGTCTCAGTTTACATTTTAACTTTCATTTCCCTCGTGAACCGCGACGCTGAGCGCGTCTGTATGTGCTGACTGGGATCAGTACGTCTGCTTTTGTGAGGAGCTTCATCAAATATCCCGCCTTTTCACTAAGCTGTTTGCCTGGCTATTGAGTGTAAGGCTCCTCCTTCACATAGCCTGAAAGAAAATGCTATCGGATGTCTATATAACTCTGTGGTCTCCTCTGAAGTGGAAACTTCTAGCCCTTTGGAAAGTTAGTTATGTCACATGATGGCTTACTGGGGCACACAGGTGAGAGGATGTCTTGCTAAAACAAACACGTGAAAGAATGCTTTCCTGAAGCAGACACAGGTGAAAGGATGTTTGGATAGAGCAAACACGTGAAAGGACCCATAATGAAGGAGTATGAAGATGACCCCACAGACAGTGGGAGAGGAGCACTGAGCCTTGGTTTGCTCTGCCTTGCTACTCTTCAATAAAGACACACACATATTGGTTTGCCTTACATAGAGTTCAATTTTCAATAACACCGCCATTGAGAAAACCTACCCCAAGAACTGCTCTCAAGGCTCCTGCGGTAGCCTGTCACTTTAGCAGCCTTACCTCAGGCTGGTTGGCGAGCCTGGTGGTTCCTTCAGGGCTGAACTATAGCTTCGTGGTGTCTGATTGCCGAAAGGACTGGACTGTAGCTGCCGGTTCGTGCCTGGTGTCTGCCTGCCTAGAGGGCTGGTCTGCAGCTGCTGAGTTGTATTTGGTGTTTGCTGTGGGACTGAACTGCAGCCAAAGAAGATCGAGCTCACTCCTAAAGAACTATTGCCAACAGGTTCACTTCCCCCATGCCCTGATAACTTTTCTCTTCCACTACCTCTGCTGGGTGGTGGGCTAGAGGAGAGGTTGAACCCTTATTAAAAGTAGGTTGCAAAAAAATTATGTCTATAATTCCCCTAATTGGTCTAAGCATCTTCTGTGTTTCTCATGACGGACTTCACTGATGACTTCCAATTTATTGATCATTCCTTTGGTGGCCAATCTGTGCCTTGACATCTGTCCTTGGACCCTCCAAGGCCATTCATATTTCCCTTTAGAAGGTTTCGTAGCTTTGGGAGCTGGAGAAACAGCTCAGTGGTTAAGAGCACCGGCTGCTCTTGCAGATGACCAGGGTTCTGTTGCCAGGCCTCCATATTGGTGCCTTACCAATGTGCTCCAGTTCCAGAGTGTCCAAGGTCCTCCTTTAGACCCACGCACAGATGCATACACTTAAAACAACAAAATAATTCTTTCAAAACAGAGAGGTTTCTGAGCTGTAGCTCTCCTGTCTGAAACAGCGTTCACGTCAGACTGACGTCTGGGTAGAGGTGAAAGTCTCGGCTTCTGTACCATCATCCCTAACAGTTCCCCGCCCTGTGACGAGACCATCATCGGTCCCCACTGAGTCATCCGGGAGCCTCTTCAGAGCCAACAGCACAGATCTGTGTTTGCCCTGCCCGGCTCCTCGAGGAAACACCATGTGGTCTGGTTTCATTGCTCCTTTCCTGGCATAGGGACTTATACGGACGACCTTAATTCCTTCTGAGGTAGCCTGGCAGTTACTGAGTTCCCTCTAGGTGGTGATGTAACTATATCCCACAGCTCGTGACACACCTGCTTTAGTTTCTCTCCCCATTTGTGTGGCTCTTTACTTCCTTTGGTACTTGCTTCCCACTCTGCAGTTTATTTACACACATGTGGCTTGTTTCTGAGTTCTTGGAGACGTCAGGTATCCTGCCAGTTATTGATTCTGGCTTAATTCCATGGTGGCTGGAAAGTACACACCCAACAGTTCTGCTCTTTCTAGACTTGTTGATCTTTGCTTTACTACCGGCACGTGGTCTACCTGTGAGTCTTCCATGCGCACATGTGAGCAGAATGCACATGTGTCAATACCGGAAGAACAAACTAGTAAGTGCTCACTGGGTCAGGATGAGTAGAAGAGCCACTTAGATTTTCCAGATTCAGGATCACCGAGTTCCTGACTTATTTTTCCATAAGTTGCTGGGGTGACAATGCAGAACTCTCAAACTTTAGCCCAACGTTGTCTGTGTCTGCTTTTGATACCACCTGCATTGTCTGTCTTGTAGCTCAATTAGACTCACAAGCAGGGTTGCTACGCCTTGGTGACAAGGGACCCATCATGGTGAAGCTTTTCCTCCTGATGTCGGTCACAGGCTTGTTTCTTCTGCCCTTCTTTCACCAAACTCTGACCAGGTTGTTGCAAGTTTCTCTTGGCTGGTGTCTGGGTGGGATCTGCTAAGTATCTGTGTTTCCTATCTGGCTGAGTTGAGTTTCTGGCTTACAGCACACAGTTGGACCTTGCTTCCCTGTTCTCTTTGGCAATCTTAGCCTTTTAATTGAAGTATGTGGGCAACTTTCACTGACTATTAACTATGTATGTGGGTCCGTTTAAGTAGATTATACTGCCATTGAGTTCTGTTTCAGAGGACAAACCATGGGGAGTCAGTTTTCTCTTTCTACAGTGTGGGTTCCAAGGCTCAATCTCAGGTCGGGCTTGTCAGGAAACACTGCTGAGCCATCTCACCTGCCTGACTTGTATGATGTTAAATAAACACAGCTTAATCCATCCTAAAATCATTTCAGTGTTTGTGTAAAGAGGATCCCTGTGCCCAATGGAGATCTAAGCTCCCAGCACAGGCTAGCCATCCATTGGCCACGAATTGCTGTACCTCGTGACCTCTAGAAATTCCATGTAGAATCGTGCCATGTAGTTTTCATGTCTGACTGCATGTGCCGCTCGTCTTCAACATTGCTGAGGGGAATCCCCTGGACTGCAGATACCACATGACTCACCTACCCGTGATTCCAGAACACATGCATGCTCTCCACATGGAGCCAATGCCACAAACACACTGTGAACAGTGTCTGTCTTCTGGCCTCTGTGTGAGCCTGGATAGTAAATTAGGCAGAGCAGACCTAAACATAATAAGTACTTTATCTGTTGCTGGTGTGTCTTCCGGGCTGGAATACCTGCAGATATTTTGCTCACTTTGAGGAGGTATTTGATTATTTAGTTCTTTATATATTCAGGACTCAAGTTATCATGTATTATTGCTGTAATGCTGTATCAGTGATCACCTGGGGAACTCTCTCACTGAGGGATTGTCTGGATTAGGTTAGTCTCTGGAAAAGGGGGATCAACTTGATTGTGTTAATTGACTCAGGAAGACCCAGCCTAAGAGTAGGCAGCACCATGCACTGGGCTTGAGACTTGAATGCTATAAAAGATGAGAAAATGGCTCAGAGTGTATAAGCATGCATGGTTTGTCCTTGCTGTTCTTGTCTGTGGAGCAGCCATGGCTGCTCCAACTTCTTGCGGCCTTCACCACTCTGCAGGAAGGTTGTAACCCAGACTTAAGACTTCAGAGTTTCTTTCCCATGTTGCTTTTACTGAAGTATTTCCTCACAGCAAGTAGAAAAGAAACCATGTCAGTTATTTAGTTTCTCAGAGTTCAGAGTTTGTCTTGAAATTGCCTAATGTCTTTGAAGGGCGATAATCTTTGAAACTTGATTAAAAACTCAAGTTGTGCCGGGCGGTGGTGGCGCACGCCTTTGATCCCAGCACTTGGGAGGCAGAGGCAGGCGGATTTCTGAGTTCGAGGCCAGCCTGGTCTACAGAATGAGTTCCAGGACAGCCAGGACTACACAGAGAAACCCTGTCTCGAAAAACCAAAAAAAAAAAAAAAAAAAAAAAAAAGAAAACACCTCAGACACATAGGTTTTATAAAGATGGTAGCTCCTTCCCTGCCCCAGGGCATCATTTAAAATGACTTTAAAGTGCTTGGAATTAGGGAGGCGGCGGGTGCGTGACTGTTGACCCCACAGATCATGACGGACAATCACAACCCACCTCAGAAGGAAGAACGCACAGGGGCTGATGTTAAAAACAGCCATCACAAAGTGTCCACGGGGACACAAGAAGCCAGGTGCTCAGCCGAAAGGGGCAGACAGGCTGGGTAGAACAGGGTGTCCAGATCCAGGGGAGGAGAGCACCGTCACATGGACTCTGCCTTTCTGGTATTGAGTCTGTATTCATCACGGGATTTTGCTTTGACTTTTAAAAATGACTTTTTAAAAAAAAGTACTCATTCAAAGTATTCTTTATTTTGATCACGGGCTGTTTCATTGTTTCCCAGTACTAAGGAGTGGCCCCACGGGCCGTGCCCAGCCTCCTGCCCTGCCCTGGACTACCTAAATCAAGTCACAGTCTGTAATTGGCTTTACTTAGCCACTGAGAAAGTAACTAAACTTCTCGGATTTCTTTCACAGATGAAACCACCAAATGTTTCCTTATCATGGATGTGATTGGTTGGCCCCTTCCCATCCCCCACATCTAGAGGGCGTACTTGGTCCAGTGCATTCCCACATCATGGGCATGCACTTTTGCCCATGAGTCCAGTGTGCCATCCCTAGAATGCAGTCTGACTCACAGTTATACAAAGGGTGACCATATACCTCAGTGACCAGCCAGCGAAGAACTCAGAACCCAGATCCCCTGTCAACAGGGAGACCAGCCTGGAGCCATGCTGGGGGCAGAGGTCACCAGACACCTGTGTGTCCCCAACTATGTCATTGCTCAAGTCCATGACCCAGCTTCAGAGTTAGCAACCAGCATAGTCCCCAATGTCTCTGCACGGCCGCTTTTTAAATAATTACTACAACATGACTCCACCATAGCCTGTCAGAGTAGCCTCTCTGAGGAAAAACCGAATTCCGTGTCGGCGAAGATGCCGAATAACCACTGGGAATGGAACAGGAGCCGCAAAGAGCTTGGCAGTACCTTGAAGTTCAGCCACGTCATCGAGCCTCAACTTCCGTGAGACCCACATTCCTTTCCTGGGCACTCATCTCGAAAATGTGCCTGCATACAACCAAATAAAAGTTGACATATGACTGGCTGGTGATTTCAGCCTTCTCCACAATGGCTAAAACCTGGAAATAACACACATTCCCACGAGAGCTGCGAAGACACGCACCTAGTGGAATAGTGCTTGGCAATAAAAAGGCAGAACAAGGCAGAGGCAGGTGGATCTCTGTGAGTTCAACGCAGCTTGCTCTTACATAGTGAATCTGAGACTATCCAGAGCCAGTGTCTCAAAACAGGGCATCGGAGGGAAATGAACTAATGTTTTACACACCAGACAGCAGAGACGGGTCCTAAAATAATTGCATTGACTTAAAGAAGTGAAGTTCTCAATCTCCCACAAAACAGTGCACGCTCCTTTGATTACAGAGAACCGAACCAGGCTCTGAGACGGAGGATGTGTGTACGTGTGTATAGCATTCCCTAGTACACGTTCTTACACATGTATTTGTATGTTTAACTTGGCAGAATCAAACATCAGATTTTCTTATAGTTCACAGTCTGTCTTCTTCGTTTTTTAACTTTTAAATATTTCACATGTATTGGTGTTTTGCCTGCATCTACCTCTGTGTGTGTAGTATGTCTATGTGCATGTACATGTGTGTGCATATGTGTGCATGTACATGTGTTGTGTGCATACATGTGTGTGCATGGGCATATGTGTGCACATATACATGTGTGTGAGTGTGTCCACGTGTGACCATGTACATGCATGTGCATATATGTGTGTGCATGAACATGTGTGTGTGCATGTGTGTGTACATGGACATGTGTGCGCATGTGTGTGTGTGTGTGTGTATGCACACGTGTGGGTATGAATATGTGTGCCTGGTGCCAAAGGAATCCAGAAAAGAACATCAGATGCCCTGGGACTGGAGTTACAGGCAACTATGAATAGCCATGTGGGAATTGAACCACATGTGACTTGATTGAACATCTGAAGAAATTTGTTGTATCTGAAAAGAATAGAAAGAGCTAGGGTGTGACAATATGTCTGCCTGGATGCATTTGGTGGAGGGAGATGAAAATGGCCAGGTGCTTCTAGCAGACAGACAAGGCCAGAGTAGGGGTGACGGCTTTCATGTGAGATGAACCAAGTTATGCAACAGATACTGATTGGAGTTCAGTGGGTACCTTCAAATTTAATGGCAGCTAGGTAGAGAGACAGCAGCACTGCCCATCAGTGCTATGGAGAGCCTGCTGAGTGCACAGAACAGTCAGCTCCATGGATCAAATATCTCTGTTGCTAAACCAGGCAAAAGGGCTGGCAAGATGGCTCAGCTTGTAAAGGTGATTGCTGCCAAGCCTGACAACCTGAGTTCAATATCCAGGACCCATATGGTAGATCCAAGCTGTCCTCTAACTTCAATGTGCACAAACACACACACACACACACACACACACACACACACACACAACCACACACACACCTAATTAATTGAAGGGCCAGTCACCTAATCTCCTCAGGCCACAGGAAGAAAGGCAAGTCCCAGTGCCTATTGGAGAAGACTTAATGGCTGATCTAACTGTGCAGCTTCCACAGTTAAAATCAAGTTCCGCCTGAGGTCTGGCTGTTTTATTATAGTGCATAAATATTTTACCCGGTAGGCATCACATTCCTGTAAAAGTCTAGATGCACAGGAAGCAGGCGGGGAGACCAGGCCAGCTGGCGTGTGTATGCAAGTGCTCTGCACACCCAGACTGCAGTGGCCGCTGTTCATCAGGGCCACAAACCACAGGCCAGCTTCTTTAAGAGAAAAAGAAAGGACTCGGCAGTCACTTCAAACTTTAAGCCCTTCAAAAGGAAACCACAGGATTTCAGCATTCTGTTTCTTAATGTACAGTTGCTAGAGATTTTCCACAAACAACTCATTAGGCACACAACCCAGAAGGAAATATCCAAAGTCACCATGGAAACTTGGTTCCACTGTTTAAAGCCACCAGACCACACAGGCTGTTCAGTGTCTCGCCACGCAGATGAGGGCCAGCTCCTCCCTGATCTCCCTCATCCCCCAGCTCCTCCCTGGTCTCCTCTATCTCCAGCTCCTCCCTGGTCCCCTGCATCCCCCAGCTCCTCCCTGGTCTTCTGCATCTCCCAGCTCCTCCCTGGTCCCCTGCATTCCCCAGCTCCTCCCTGGTCCCCTGCATCCCCCAGCTTCTCCCTGGTCTCCTGCATCCCCCAGCTCCTCCCTGGTCTCCTGCATCCCCCAGCTCCTCAGCATTGGATCTTACATAGAAACCTCACAGTCTTGGACAGTCCAGCCATTTGTCCCTGAGAACACACCAGCAAAGCTCTGTGACTTCAAAGCTCCTCGTGGTACTCCAGCCAACCTGGACAGTCAATGCCAAGTCGTGTGTGTGTGTGTGTGTGTGTGTGTGTGTGTGTGTGTGATGCAAACATGCCCACACACTCATGTATTCAAGCATGTGAAGGTCAAGGTCTATAGATTTCTTCCTCTCTATATATAGTGGTCAGCCACACTGACCCCCAGACTGTTAAAGATCACTCCATCTCCTGCCTTTTTATTCCGTGCCTTTTTCTCCTCCACATGGGAGCCTCCAACTCAAGCCCCAAATTCCCTTTCAGAGTCTTCAGAACCACGAGGCCTTTGACGACCTCCCAGGGCCAGCCCGCAGGCTACTCTGCCTATCTCCCCCTATCACTGTGAGCCTCTGAGGAGCGGCAGCCACCATCCTGGCATGGAATCACACCAGTCAGTACATACCCATGTATCACCATGGAATGTCCACAAGAGAAGGAGTGGAGAACTATCAGTTTTCTGAATAAATCCATGAATAAATCTGAAAAAAACCCTCATGTTGGTTCGTGTTTACTTAGAACGCAATTCAGGCTGAAAGTAGTCTTTCCTTAAAGATACAAAATAAGGAAGCCATTCCTACATCTGCCACCCGCCCCCCGCCCCCAGGACGTCCTCCACATTCAGATGCTGCATTCAGTGCAACTGCCGAGAGGGAGGTTCACTGACGACGGTCCTCCACAGTGCGTGCTCCCATCGATGGTCCTCCACAGTGAGTGCTCCCATTGATGGTCCTCCACAGTGAGTGCTCCCATTGACGGTCCTCCACAGTGAGTGCTCTCATTGGTGGTCCTCCACAGTGTGTACTCCCATTTACCCTCTCTGAATGTGTCAAGATGACCCAGGGTTCCCAGGGGTGTCACTAAATTACACCTTGTCAACTCTCTGACAGATCAGAGCCAGGAAGAGTGTATGGAGATTGAGATCCGAACCCTGAAGGTCCCGATTGGCCAAGGGCAGCTTGTGACTCTTTAGATCCAGGACCCTTGATGCTAAGGGGTCACATAACCAAGTTCTCATCGGAAACCTGACCAAAAACGGGCAAGCTCCTCCATGCCACCTCCTTAAAAGGAAGTTGGCTTGCCCTGGGCTCCTCCCTCACTTATGCACATGAGCATGCACACACACGCACATCCACATGCACACTCATGCACACACACAATTACATGCACACTCATGCACACTCATGCACACACATCCACACGCACATCCACACACACATCCACATGCACACTCATGCACACTCATGCACACACATCCACATGCACACTCATGCACATCCACATGCACACACATGCACATCCACATGCACACTCATGCACACACACACCTACATGCACACTCATGCACACACATCCATATGCATATCCACATGCACACGCATGCACATCCACATGCACACTCATACACACACATCCACATGCACATCCATATGCGCACACACACACACACACACACACACACACGCATGCACAGATGCACATCCTGAGCCTCTCCAGTGATCTTGATGTAGTCTTTTCTATCAGAGCTGAACCCACACCCTGCCCAACAGCACTGACCTCCACCAAACCCCCAGAGAGCACCCAGTTTCCCTTTGTCTCAATTTCTCAGACAGTCAACACCGGCGAGGCGGGCTGCCAACTGTGACATCCTGTACTCATGGGGAGCCTTCAAAGTTACTTTTCAAAACAAATAGGCCTCCTAGGATACGTTCCCCTAAGACTCCAGGCTTCTAACTCCCCAGCCTTGCCCAGAGCCCAACAGGTTCTACGTTCTACTTCATTAGTCACACCAACGAACGCCCAGGCCCCTCAGCTGGTATGTCTCCCATGTAAGGGTCCCCAGAAACGTCTAGAGAGATGGATTCTCGCCGCTTAAGAAAAGCTATTGAGCCCAATGTATCCAAATCTGCAGTTTAAAAATAATATCACCTCCTAGGGCCGTGTTTCTCTCTTCCTAACAACGCTAAGACCGTTTAACACAGCTCCTCATGTGGTGGTGACCCCTAACCATAGACTTGTTTTCTGGTGGCCTTAAGTGATCCCTGTGAGAGGGTTGGTTATTCACCCCCACCCAAAGAGGTCAAGACCAACAGCTTGAGAACCATTGTCCTAGGACATGGTTTTTGCACATACAAAGAAACCGAGGAGTTCTGGATGTCACAAGCATGGAGAGTCCCGCCTTATACACTGCTGTCTTAGAGTTCACTGCTTTGGCAAACTCTCTCTCTCTCTTTGTAGGGACTGAACCCAGAACCTAGTACATGTTACACAAGTACTCTTTCACTGAGATATATCTCCATCACCCCTCTTTATGAGACAGGATCTCACCATGTTGCCCACTCTGAACTTAATCTATCAACCTGGCAGGCCTTCATCTTGTGAGCCTCCTTTCTCAGCCTCACAGATAGCTTGTATTACATGTCTGCGCCAGCCTACCATAAATTCGTGCTCTCCCTGGGAGGAAGAGGTACAGACAGTTCATTCGGTTGCTATTCATTCATTTGCTCAAACTCAGCCCTGGGCTGATGCTTCCTGGCCGGCAGGGCCTTGGTCTAGAGAGGAGGCGTGAAGTACTCAGCCAGAACAATGGGGTGCACACACTCTCACGCTGTGCAGGGCTGCAGTATCTGAGGGGTACCCCACAAAGACAAAGAGAAGAAGCAGGGCCCAGAGGTGGCTGGCTTGCAGGCAGGAGAACACAGCAAATAAACACGCACAAAAGACCAGAAAGCTTTCTTTAAATACAGGAAAACAGCGAGCCGCAGTGGGACTGGTTTGCCTGCACAGCCATGTGAAGACTCCTGAATGCCCAGCACAGCAATAGGGCCAACGTGTCTGTTGGAGGAAGAAGCACCTCCCTCCTGTGAGGAAAAACTGGCCAGCAGACCGTCACTCGTCACTCGCTGAGAGAAAAGGCCTGCTCCTCAGTGACAGCTGCCTGCTGTCTCCTCCTGAAGCAATGTAAGCCAAGCAATTCAGCAAGTATGTTCTCTAACCCAGTAGAGGGTGGTCACCCAGTGCACCCCAAATCTGAGGACCTGGAATTCAAAGTGCTTCAAATCGGAAAGCTTTGTCTGTTTTTTTTAGTTGGTTGGTTTGGATTGCTTTTCTGCTTTCGGTTCTGTGTGTGTGTGTGTGTGTGTGTGTGTGTGTGTGTGTGATTTATTTCAATGCAGGCTTAACTAAAAAAAAAAAAAATGTCTTTTGGGGTCATGTGTGGGAGGTGGGTGTGTGACACAGTTTCCTCTTCGACTAGACTCACGTCCTCAGATACTCAGACGTCCTTATGGACCTGCAGATATTCCAAAATCTTTAAAAAAAAAAAAAATCCTCAATCACCTCTGGTTCATCCACCCCTCCTAAAGGCACTCGAATCTTTCAAGCTGGAGGATGACAATCTGAGTCACACGAGAGCTTCTGCTTAGCGGGTCTTCATATGCCTCAGTCTCCCCAGACACAGTCTGTAGGCTCAGTTTGTTTAGGAAAGCTGTGTCCCCCAGGCCCACAGACATGCTGCGTTCCTTTGAATTCTGGTGCAGTGCTTCCATGAAGACTTTGTAATTAAGATGCTCTAGAAAGTCATTTTTTTGCACACGACGTAGGGTTATAATTTGGCACAATAGGGACAGCTATCAGAGACCACCAGTCCCTCACAGCTCAGAGCTACTTGTTCACAGATCGAATCCTCGGGCTGGAGACGTGGCTCCATCACGCGCCTTACGATCTTTCAATGTCCTATTGGTTTGCCTCTTCTCTCTTCTGGGTCAGCAAGAACCCACTTACAAAGTGCCTTCAGCACAGTGGTTCTCAACTTGTGGCTTGCAATCCCCTTGGGGGTCAAACGACCCTTTCACAGGGGCCATGTATCAGATATCCTATAGGTCAGATGTTTACATTACACTTCATAACAGTAGCAAAATTATACTTATGAACTGTCAATGAGGCTAAGTTTATGAGGAGCTGTGAGAACCACTTCGCCGACCTTGTTCACTGGTGGGGACGGAACCCCACGACTGTGTTCCCTGTGGGCAGGTGCTCTCTGCCACAGATGAGGTCCCAGCCGCCGTGTTTTCTGGAACGCACACACTATCTCGAGCTTGGTCTGATATCTGCACAATGCTACACCTTCTCTAGAAACTCTGTAGCGCCCCCTACCCAGATTCTCGAATGCGGCTTTGCTTCTCCTCGCACTGGTCTGTTTGGAGACGCATACATCACTGTGAAATGTTAGAGGAGGGTTGTGCGCATGTCATGGTGCAATGCGGAGGTCAGGGGACAACTGGTGGAAGCTGGTTCTCTCCTCCCGCCACGTGGGTCCTGAGGATCAGACTCAGTTCACCAGGCTTAGCCTCAAGCACCTGCTGAGCCAGCTCTCAGGCCCTCGGGTAATTTTAAAATAGAAAATTGTTGCCGGCATCTTATTAAGAAGCCGTGGGGGGTGACAGTGTGAAGCGTAGTTCATCTGAACTAGCCAGCGTCTTCCTCCCTTCCTGCCAGGTTTTATCTTCAACACTTCGACTCTAGATCCTGAGGAGGCTCAGTGAACTTCTTTGCCCCAGGAAGTTTCAGAACACTGTGCATCTGCGTGACGCTGTCATAGTCGACGTACGTGTGACAACTGAGGCCCTTCATCCTGCAAGAGTACAGCTAGCACCTTTGATACCTCACCATCACCACATAAATTCCCAAACCAGAGCTGGGGATGTACCTCAGGGCACAGGCTGCTTACCCAGCAAGTAACAAGCCCTGGGTTTTGTCCCCAGCTCTGCCTAAACAGGGCATTCTGTAAGCCCGGCACTCTAGAGTCTGAAGGTAGGATATCAGACATTCCAGGTCATCCTTGGCTCCAAAGTGAGGTTGAAAACAGCTTGTGTTATGTGAGATCCTATCTGTAGTAGTAGTAGTAATATAGTAATAAAATAATAATAATAATAATAATAATTTATTGTTTAGCAGCAGCAGCCAGCAAGTATGGAGGTTAAGGACACCCAGAACCCATCCTTAACAGTCACCATTATTTTGAGATCCCACACTTCCTCCATCTTTAACTAATTTTAAAGCACATCTCCGGCAGCAGGTCCCTGATCCCATACCACTCTGGTTTTGCAGTTCTCAAAACTGTGAGCATTTCCTCACACGGACACAATGTCCTCTGCCCCATGCCCTCCGTCCCAGAGCTGTGACTCCTGAAGATGCATAGGTTGGTCTCTCTCCAGACGCTAGGACCATGCGAGGACCTGCCTTCCCATGGCTACTGGGCTTGAATCTGCCAAATCCATATCATCAGATTGTCACCCACTGCTGTGGCTCTGCCCTGACCCAGAGCAGCCAACAGTTAAATAGTAATTTTAAATTTAAGTCTATGACTCAACAGGGGCCAGCGGGTCTCGGGTCTCACGTGCACGCACATACAAGGGGAAGTGGGAAGTCAGTCAGTCATGGTAGTCTCTTCGGTAAGGACAGGTCTACACCTCAGATCCAAACCCATTTCAGGAAAGCAGAGGGACCATGAAACCACAGTCTCGTCACCTCTTCCTAAATGGACTCTGCCAGCACGCTCACTGTCCCAGACAGCTGGGAGAGGGAGACAGAAACCAACACTGCTTGAAATGGCAGTGGTGCAGAGCCGCCAAAGAGAGCAGCCTTGGTTGTGTGCTGCGTTTTCTGCAGCAGTCACGGAAAGGCCACTTAGTCTACAGCACAGAAACCCAGGTGGCCATCTGTTCTCACGTGGACCTAAGCAAGCCAACCAGCTGCTGATTAGACCCTGGATGTGTCTGTCAGAGTGGAAGGACAGGAGTCAGCAAAGTCACTGGCCAAGACACCTGCCAGTCAGCCGGTATCCCTCCTGAGCCACCACTTAGCCCTTCCTGAACACGGTCACTTCTGCACTGAGTGGATTGCAGAGCGATGTGCACACTTGAGTGTACAAGGAACCAGAGATCTCCCCCCCATGAAAGCCAAGGCAGGATGGAGAGCCACCATGCTTGGAGGCTGTGTTTGGAGAACCACAGAGAAACCGAATTAAACCTAGCGTTTAGACTGCGCTACAGGACAGCCTTGTGACACTATACACATTCCAACAGTGTCAGCGATGTGTGACCGGACTTTCCAAGAGCTCCTTGGATAAAGAGTGGGGCTCTCTGAGTTTGCAGGGTCTGCTCAGTCTAAGGGAGAGTAGAGGAACCTCCTACAGAAGCCTGCAGCCTCATACCACGACGGAAGGAAGGCACAGAGTCAAGAGGCTGTGAAGAGCCCAGATCTCACCAGAGGGATGGGGGGGGCAGTGCAGGGAGAAGAGAGAAAGGACAGAAAGAGAGGAGGGATGACTGCATAGAAAGGCCTAGATACACGAGGCCACAAGAGGCAGCTCAAAGAAGAAAGTGGAGGACACATCAGGGGTGTGAACCTAGCTCTGCTTCTAAGCCCAGCTCTTCCCCTCACCCAGCCAGTCATCCCCACAACTTTCCATGGTTCTGTCTCCACCTCCTCCAGGCATCCTGGTGCCAAAGCCTCCCATACTCTGCTTCACATTCACTGTTGTCTTGTTTGAACACCCCCCTCTGTGTGTGTGTGTGTGTGTGTGTGTGTCTGTCTGTCTGTCTGTCTGTCTGTCTGTCTGTTTCTCTCTCCCGTTCCCTCTTTGTTTTTGAGACAGGCTTCCATGTAGCCCAGGCTAGCCCCTAACTCACTATGTAGCAAAAGATGACCTTGACAAACCCCTGACCCTCTGCCTCCACCTCCCCAGACTGAGACTACAGATGTGCGCACCCCACCTTGTTTACCAGCTGCTGGGGAATCAAACTGAGGGTCTCGGGCACGCTGGGCAAAAGCTCTGCCAACTCATCCCCACTCCCAGCCACCGCCATGCTTTTCTGAAAGCCTGCTATTCACGCCATACGGTGCACAACCCCAGCAACCTGGGGGTATAGTGGGAAACAGCCTTTTCCTCGCAAGTTACCAGTGCCTGAAAGTCTTTAGCAGCTCTCCCCCCCCCCCGTGTTCCACGAGGTACGAATGAGTGAATAAAAATGCTTATGATGGGGCTTCTGTTGGGACCTGTTATGGTCAACAATGAGCAGATGCTGTGTGTGGTAGATGGGGTGGGGGGTGGGGGGTGACTGTCCAGGCTCTTGGCGCCTATTCTGGAACCTTCTTTTCCACCACATTCATCACAGATAGGAAGGAGGGCACAGGAAGGAAAGAGACCTTGGTGGCAGAGGGCTTTAGGGCCCCCCCAATGCCATCCCTACTTCCTGCCTCTAACACCATGGAAAGAGGAAGCAGTGTGCACAGACTCAAGGCTGAGTCCAAGCTGACCTTCACCAGCCACGGGGTATCTGGGTAAGCAGAACCCCCGCTCCCACGGCGTCAAGCATAGCGTGTATTTAAATATGCGCATGACTGGCCAAAGCTCAGAGGACCCAAAAGATGAGTTCTAAAATTAGAAGTGACATTTACAGGGTGTGAGGACGGACCCACGGAGTAATCAGAAGGCCTGGGAATTCCAACTCTGCAGCAATGGTGAGAAGAGAGAATGCGAACAGAGAGAGGGAAGATGTAAGAGATTGTAGCGGCTCGGGTAGAGGGGATACCCAACCCCACTGGGTGCAAATGGCACAGGAAGGCATTAGCCACCTGGAAGAAGCTGCCTCCACCCTGAACACAGAAGAACCTGAGTCCAGATTCCCCAGCACCCACATAAAAATCGTGTGTGATAGTGTGTGTCTAACCCTGGAGGGGGTGCTGGGGTGTGTGTAAGTTTGTGTCTAACCCTGGGGGCTGGGATGGAGCTGGAATGAGAATTAGAACCCTACAGTTTGCTGGCCAGCCAGTCCTGTCAAACAAATAAATCCTGGATTCAGTGAGAGATCCTGTCTGAAAAAAAAAAAAGGTGGAAAAGCCAGGCACAGTAGTAATTGCCTTTAATCCCAACACTTGAGAGGCAGAGGTAGGTGGATCTCTGTGAGTTTGTGACCAGCCTGGTCTACACTGTGACTTTCAAGACATACACAGACATGCAAAGCTAAAAGTGCCCAGTGTCTTACTATCACCGTGATGGAACACTGTGACCAAAAGCAACTCAGGAGAACAGGCTTTATTTGGCTTACACTTCCATATCACTCACTGTTCACCACCCAAGCAAGTCAGGGCAGGAACCTGGAGGCAGGAGCTGATGCAGAGGCCATGGAGGGGTGCTGCTTACTGGTTTGCCCCTCATGGCTTCCTCAGCCTGCTTTCTTATAGAACCCAGGACCACCAGCCTGGGGATGGTATCGCCCACCATGGACTGGCCCCACCCACAATTGGCCAGCTCCACCCACAATGGGCTGGCCCCAACCACAATGGGCGGGACCATCCCTCATCTATCACTGCCCACATGGTTGCCTACAGTCTGATCTTATGGAGACTTTTCCTCAACTGAGGCTCCCTCCTCTCTGATGACTCCAGCTTGTATCAAGGTGACAGAAAACTAGCCAGCACACTGAGTTCGTCCCTTCTGTTCCAATGGCCAGATTCCACGGAGTGATGGAGGGACGGAGAGACGGAGGGACGGAGGGACGGAGGGACGGAGGGACGGAGGGACGGAGGGACGGAGGGACGGAGGGACGGAGGGACGGAGGGACGGAGGGACGGAGGGACGGAGGGACGGAGGGATGGAGGGATGGGGAGACAGCCATGCTCACAGTACACCATTCCCCAGGAGTAGTCTTCATAACTCATTCTTCTCTACTAAGAAAAGGTCGTTTGGAATCATTATTTTTATTAATAATGCTAAATACATTATCTTTGCCTCTTCAACTTTTTTCCTAGAAATGGCGAGGGGAGAGAGGAGGGGATCTTGAACACAGCTCCCCATCACTCCAGAAAGACTTATGCGCCACCCTGTTCTGCGTTTTATGGAACCCAATGCTCCTCGTGGGAAACAGGGCGCCACCTGCAGGCTCGCCTAATTATGATTACCTTCCTCAGAGGCCCCAGAGGAGTTGCTGCTCTCTCTCAGCCTCCGAGGACACTCCCGATATCCCAAAGCCACACCAGGGTCTCCCAACACGATATCTCTCCACCCCAAGTAAAAACAGAAAGTTACATCCATTCCCTGCAAAGTAAGAAGCGAGGTGGTTTGTCCAACCATTGTGGGTGGTGCTAAACTGCTCAGCGGGTAGAATGGGGAACCCGGCTCCACTCCCTGTATCTTGCATCTCTCATCCTGGATCCTGTGTACGGTTACCTGCCTTCCCTTCCCTGGTCTTCTTGAGCATGGATCTCTCTGAGAAACAGGAGAATGGTGTGCACACCTGCTGTGGCTACAGTGGCAACACCTGATGGCACCCAGACCTGGCAGAGGAGATGTGATGTTGGTTCCTATGCCAAGGTGTAGCAGACACCTTTCCTTGGTCGGGATTCTCAGGAGAAAAATCCCCAATTGCTTCCAATCTCACTTCTCCCCCTTGGCATCCATCCACCCATCTGCTGGCAGAGACTCTCACTGCGTCTCCCCCAGCCTTGACATCCCTCCCCGAGTCTTACACCTGTTTTCATGGGAGTTTGGCAAAGCTTCATGGGAGTTCCAAGCAAGTGCTTCAAAAGCCTGTCTAAGAACAGATCATCAACTCAGGGACTGCCTCTACCTCAAAGAGAAGCACAGGGCTCTGATTTAAAGCATCTTACAGTGTTCCACAGGGCAGGTCCTTGTCCCAAATTAATTGCTCCAGAATACCTGTTTCCAAGAACCCACTCCCCACCCCCAGCCGTAAGCAGCCCTTGCCTCTCTAGGTCACTGGCACAAATTAACTTTGACCAGGAATGAGATAGTAATGGAAATGTCAGGACAAATTTGCCTTTTCTAGTCTGTGTTCCCCACTCTTAGAATGACTCCTGTCAGAAACAAAGCACCTTCCTCCCAGGCTCTTTGGGGTTGGTTCATCTGCAGCGCTGTGGATGGGAGGCTTGTGGAGGGCCACCACCTGACTACTTCCCATCCCTCTCAGCCCTTACTCTATTCTTCCATGTTAGGCTGTGTGCACAGAACGAAGCCAGGGAACGCCCTGAAGGCTGAACGAGGAAGGCTCTCTCCAGTGACCACAGCATGAAAGGGCCACACCCTTTCCAGGTTGGTCACGGGGCCAGCCTGACACATAGGAGACATGAATGGCCTTACCACTTAGGCATTGCCAAGCCTGGACAACTCTTCAAAGGTTATGAGAAAGTGCATCACAAGCATAATGTGTTCTACGAATACAGAACCAGAGAATGCAAATGATGCCCGTCTGGGGTTAAAGAGAACAGTGAACACCCACTCTCGAAAACAAGCCTCTTGCCCAGGTCTACTGCCCGTGTCTCTACTATCAGAGGCCTCTCAGGACAGGCTGTGCAGTGCATCAGAACTTTCCCCATACCAGCTTCTGAGAAACGGGTCCACAATGGCTACCCACTTAGGGTCGGAAACAATAAACAGGGTAGGGAAGATGGCTTAGGAAGTAAATCAAGGGTGTGAGAACCTGAGCCCCAATCCCCAGAGCCCACATAAGGATCCACAAGTTAGGGTACATCTACAATTTCAGTGTTACTGTTACAGCAAGATGGGAGATAGAGACAGGAGAAAGCCACAAGCCTGTGAGTCAGCTGTCCCATCTATGAACGAGAAGTCCCAGCATGAACAAGGTGTGACTCAGACAAGCTGGGCAGTGTGGACCGATGACTATGGTTGTCCTTTAACTTCTATACATCCTTGGCATGCCCACAGCCCAAGCTGTGTTCTTTCTGCTCCCCCAGTTATTGGCCTGAACGATTGACAAGAGCTGCCTCCCAATGGAGAGCCCAACATTGTCAGCGTCCACTCAACAGAAAGGGGCTCTCCAGGGAAAACATGGCCTCGTTACCCAACTTCCTTCAGCCACATGTGGCTTCAGGTCAACTCAGTAACATTCAAACCAGAGAAATGGACCCAGTGTGAAGAGCTGTCTTAGCCTTGGCAGGATTTAGAAACTGACTCTCTGGGCCTTCGCCCATTAGCCCATGAGTTAGACCCAATTCAATTGGGACATCTCTCGTCACCAGGGCGAACAACGGACACAGTATATAAACACCCTGGTTAATGGGGCTGCAAGGGTCACGGCCACCACCCCCATTATCACCTCTATTAGCTCAACAAATGTTTGGGTGAACTAAAGCGGAGATGTGATTTGAACAACTAGTCCACCTTCGGAGGATTTACACCCATCAGCCTGTTAATTGAATAATGTGTCAACATAACATAACAAAACGTTTGCTTCTTGCCTCTTCATGGGAGGCCAAGTCTCCCCGTGTGCTCCATGTTCCAGGAAGGGAGGCTGGGCCCGACAGACCAGTTTTGTTGTAATGAATGAGGTACTGCTGTCTGTTGAAGACTGGGAAGAGGCAAAGTCACCGAGATAAGGAAGCACAAAGAATACTGACGGTGACCATATAATTAGTTAGAAATAAATTTTAAAAAAATGGATAGCAAAAGACCAAGGGGCGAGTTCAAATGCACTCTCCTCTTTGGAAAACGCTGTTCCAAACAATGTCTTCCAATAGTCAAATCCCCACAAGGAACCAGGAGCGTCTGTGGCTGGGTTGTTGGTTATTGCTTGGGGGCTAAAGCCACTGAGACAAAAGGGCAACAGACTCCTGCAGGGAGACAGACGGTCTAATTCCAGAGTCTACCTGAGAAAACAGCAACAGAATAGCAGTCCTCAAAGGACTCCGTCCGAACTCGATTCTCCCATAGACATCCCTCAACCTTAGGATGTCGGGACTCACAAACGCAACTACACCACATCTCCTTTGAAACAAAGTATCACCAATGAAGGTGTCAAAGCAGAGGTGGTACTGTATAGAGAAGTGAGGGCCCTGGCACTGGAATGTGTGCCTAAGAGCAAGCATGCATAGAGAAGTCCAGCTAGAAACACCAGGAAACAAAAAATGATGAGCAGACAGACATTCCTAATTTTAGTAATCTCATATTCTCCCTTCCCCATTAAGCTCCTCATGAGTTGTGATTTATTGGTTTTATATATAGAAACTATACATAGTTAAGATTCCTTGCTCCTCACAGGGTGGGGGCAGAGAGAATGGAAGAGAGAATGATATGAAGCGTCCCTCCTCCCAAAAGGGAAAGTTTTCTACTGAAGTTTTCTGCTTGGTTGTGACTTGGGGAGTCCTGGGTCTGGTCCCTCCCACTTACTGAAGATTTCAATCAAGCACCGTTTTCAGTGAGCTTCAGATAGGTTAAACTCCAGGAGGAAGTGCACTGTCCAGTCCACCCAAGTCTCTCCTTGTGCCTGGTTTACTCTGTCAGGAGCAACATCCTCCCCCCCCCCCCCAAAAAAAAAAAAAAAAAAAAAAAAAAAACAGCGAGGGGCCAAGGCTTGGAAGGGAAGGCAAGCCAAAAATACCCAGCTAGCGCAGCTGTGTGTACAGTGTGACTCTTCCTAGCAAACACAGCACAGGGATTTCATGCTCCCTGGATCACGGGGCTCACAAACATGCTTGGAAAAAAATAATCTGACCGTCGTGCAGCATTGAAAGGTTCTCTGAGAGCTATGCGTGCTGCTAGGTGGACAGGCTATTTACCTAGTGTGTGTGAAGCCCGGGTCCTATCCCCACTACCTTAAAAAAAAAAAAAAAAAAAAGAGTAAATATGTATATTTTCCCTCACATGAAGGTAAGTAACATTGGCGCCACATGGGTGTGTCACGATTGACCATTTGAAAGGGGGCACAACTTTGGTTTAGATCCTTAACAGAATTGCATGGTTCAGGGGTGTCTATAAAGTCCGAACCAATTTTTATCATCAACTCAGGGAAGCCACACCGGCTAGACAACTGGTAGTGGAATCAACTAAGAAGTGAGCTCACAGCCCCACTCTGGAACACCGTCTGGAACTCCCCGGGACAAACACAGCTCCAAGAAAGCCATCACACCTCAGAAAAATCAATAATAAATCCGTAGTGATATTAAGAGCAAGTTGGCAGCGAGTGGCCAGCCTGAGCCAGTGCAGAGGGAACCGCCAGTCTTGCAAGACCAGGCTAGGCTTAAGTGGCTCTCCTGTCATCCTTTTCAGAAAGGGCAGGCCGCCAGGGGTCCAAGTTGAGGAAAGTGGTTCAGGTGATGGCGCTGGTGACAGAACTGAGAACTCAGGGTCTACTTACTACTGCGGGGGGGGGGGGGGTGCAGAGGATTGGGGCAGGGGTGCTGACAGACAGCCCTGCAGCCAGCCCGGGACAGCGAGCAGGGCAGAGGGGACAGGGTGTGGGGGACCAGAGAAGGAGGGAGAGGACCAGAGGGGACAGGAGGGGGCTAGAGGAAACTGGAGGGGGCGGGAAGTGAGGGGGGGAGAACCAGGGGGCGTCGGGAAGGGACCGGAGAGAGCGGGAAAGGACCGAAGGGGTCTGAATAGGGCGGAGAGGGCCGGAGCCGTACCTGGGCTCCGGCAGGACGACCTTCTTGCTGGCGCGCGCAGCCGGCGCCGCCTTGCTCTTCTCCATGGCCATCAGGTAGCTGACGTCGGCCAGCACGGCCTCCAGGTCCGCCATGGCGGCTCCGCAGCTCCCGCCGCCCCGACGGGGCCACGGCGCGCCCGACGCGCGACCCCGACGCGGACCCCGACGCACCGCCCCTTCCGCGGCTCCGCGCCCCAGTCCGGCGCGCCCCCAACCGTCCGCGGCCACGCGCTCCTGACCCAGCCTCTCAGGCACCAGGGACTTCCTCTCCCTCCTCCTCTCCCTCTCCCTCTCCCTCCTCCTCTCCTCTTTCTCCTCTCTTCTTTTTCTTCTCTTCCTCACCCTTAGCTCCCTAAACACAGTCCAGATGCCCAGTACTGAGTGGACATTCCAGGAGGTCTCCAATAGCACCCTGTCCTGGAGGGGACACCTCGGGAGCTACCCTGGAGTGGTTCCACCTGCTCTTTCGAGTGGTTGCCAAATAGAGGTCAGAGCTACAGCACTCAGGGGGTGTCTCCAGTTATTAGCCCCACCCTAGACCTGCCATTGTGAACCAAGCCAAGAGACACCAGCATAGAGGAGAAAGTTGCTTGGCTCCTGCCGTGCAGGGTGAAGTGGGGTGAGAGTCACGCCCTGAAGCAGAACTGTCCCTGGGGACCCAGCTGATGGAAGCACTCTAGGTTCAAGGTCATAGCTGGCTTGCACTCAGGTGAAAGGCCTTAGGGTGTGTGTCCAGTGTGTGTGTGTGTGTGGGGGGGTGTCTTAGGGCATCCTGGCTACTGCAGGCTCTGTACCAACTCAAGAACCACAAGAGGAAGTGCCCCCATGAGAGCAAAAAGCCTCCTGGGTTTTCAGGGAAGTGGAAGGGCTGAGGCCCCATTCTGGCCAGTAGGGAATTTCCAGGGGCCTGAACCTGTCATGGTGACCTTTTCACTACTCCCCCCCAAACCCTACCTAGGTCCCTTCTTCATTTCTCTGCAGCTGGGCACGCAGGTCCACATTCAAAACCATTGTGGCACCTGTTAAGAGACCAGCAAATCTGGAGACATCCTAAGCTTGGGGGGAGGGCTTTATCCAAATGATTAGATATCATTGTGAACCCCAGATCGACCGGGGCTGGAGTGAACTTCTGTCCATAGTTGAGGGGATTATGGTCACGTTTTGGGTTAGTTCTCCCGTTGTCCCAGCAGAAGTGGCTTGGGTCTGCCACTAGCTTTTGTTTTCTGTCTATTCTGTTTCCCAAACGACCAGTTTTACCAGAAGTTTCTCCATCCCCAAGACACAGTATTTGGAGGGACTAGAAACGGTCTGAGTGGTAAGGGGTGGGAACGTCCTAGGAAGGAGTTGGGTCTGTCATAGACAGCCAACATCACCCCTACAATGCCCACTCTATAATGGGGCAGAGACAGGGAGAGCCCAGCCTTCAGTTGAATTTGTGAGTTCCATCCACCTTTTCACCCCCAAATGGGAACACAGATGCTTTGTCCACCCAATGCGGAGGGAGTAGTAAGTTCCCCCAAAAGCATGCTGCTCCTTCATGTCTGAATCAATATTGTTTCTTCCAAAATGTTTTTTTTAAGTCATCTGGGATCTTCAAATGATCAGATGACAAACTACCCTCCCACCCCCCACCTCCCACTTTCCTGGTCCTTTTTGATGTAGGAAGATACTCTTTGCCTCGTGTTCTTTTCCCAGGTTGTGGTATGTAGTAAGTTATGAACACACGCATTCAAACCTTTAGTCTCTGCTAAAATGGCTGAGAGACATCAGAGGCAAGGTCTCAGCTCTCCGTGGCTCTGTCCTCTTGAGTAATGAGACCAGTTCTTTTGAGTAAACAGAGGGGGAGGGCAGCATCTAGAGATGTTGGTACCTTGGGCTGGGATGTGCCAGCCACACAAAAATGAGGAACTGAGTTCAACCGCCAGAACCCACATAGAGTGTGTGGGGGCACATGCTTGGAATCCCAGCACCAGAAAGACAAGACAGGGAGAGCCCCGGGGCTCCGCAGCTGGCCAGCCTAGCTGAACTCATGAGTTCCAGCCCATCAAAAAAACCAAATGTCAGAAAACAAGATGAGAGGCAGACAAAGTAGCTTAAAGACCAAGTAAGGGCACTTGGCATAAGCATGGAGTTAGTCCCTGAGAGCCCCTTGGTGGCAGAAGAGAGCTAACACCTGGAAGGTGCCCCTGACCACTGCGTGTGTGTGTGTGTGTGTGTGTGTGTGTGCTCACACAATAAATAAATGTAATTTTTTTAAAGGCCAAATGGGGAACAACACCCGAATTTGTCACATGGCCTGCCCATGCACACACATGTGCACACACACACACACACATGCACACAATGCACACATATGCACATACACATGCACACAAAGGAATTCACACAATGCACACACACAATGCACACACACAGTCACACACATAATGTACACACACATGCACACAGGTTGGCACACAATGGACACACACACACAGGCAAGCACCTTGCCTGACACCTAGTAGACCCTCCGCCAAGATCACCTTCTGTTCTACTCTCACTTGGCCTATGCTGGGGAAGATTCCAAACCAGCAACTCAGAGTTACACACTGAAGCAGGAAGACCCCCTTACCAAAAATAACTTTTCTCTAGGGCATTTCTAGGAACCAAAAATGGCAACAGTGATGTCCGTTTATAAACATAGGCGATTGCTTTTCTAACAGAGGGAACAGCGTGTTCAAAGCATGTCCATGTTTCTGAAGCCCCTCACCATGTAGGTCAGCTGACCCCATGCCCAGATATTGCTTCTGGACAGTAGTCAGCAGCCCACTCCAGCTGCCCTCTGCTGGCTCCCAGCCCTCTCTCATAGCTGGAGTCTTTCAAAGTGATACAGCTTTTCATGTTCACCGAAAACAGAGGGTATGGATGACAGTGACACAGTTGTCACAGCTGAGCCTCAGACTCCTGTCACTAGACAGCATCCTCGCCAGCCTGCAGTCTCTAGAAAGATGCAGAAAACAAATCACCACCCACGTGTGTGCTTGATGGGCAGGACTCGCTGGCAAACCAGCCCAGCCCAGCCCCCTCCACCCCCAGAGGACCGAAGCGCTCAGAGCGCAAGCTGCTTCTGAGAATTGCCAGAACTCTAGGGTTCGCAGCATGGTCCCTCCCCCCCCCCCCCCATGTTGCATCATTAGGGGAGATGTGGCTGAGACTGGCACATTCAGGGCATGACTCTCCGGATGGCAAGAAGTCTCTGAGGGTAAAGTTCCATCTGTGAGAGTCGCCTGGTGAAAGTGAGTGACTGTCCCCAGCAAGCTGCCCTCTGACCTGTACATGTGCTCCTTGGCTCAAACACACACACACACAGAGAGAGAGAGAGAGAGAGAGAGAGAGAGAGAGAGAGAGATTGGTTAATGTGAGAACATGCTATGCTTCTGGCCCACCAGAGTATATTCTAATAACAGCCTCTGAGGAAAATGCTAAGGAGAGAACTAGCTGGTTTTCTTTCTTGTTCTGAGGTTGTCGGGACTGCACACACCATCCCTGGGTGTTGAGTCCCGGAGGAAGAACTGCAGAATGAAAAGATCGTCACAGATTGAAATCTACTCAGATTGGAAGAGTTTGAAGTCAGTAGATATGACCCCCAACCACATACACACATCACATGCCACATACACATACATGCACACATTCTTTCACACACACAATATACACACACATCACACAAAGCACACACACATACACACCATACACCATAAACATATTCACACACACACTCATTCCCACAACATACACACCATATACACACATCACACAGAGTGCACATATGCACACACTCACACCACACACACACACCATACAAACATTCACACACATACTCACACTCACACACTGTTTCCACCGACGCCTGCTGGAGAGTTTGAATTACAGCCGCAGACATGAGGCCCACACCTGTAACTCTAACTCTAGGGATGTGAGGCAGGAGGATGGGACTGCAGGGTTGAGAGCAGTCTGTGTTACACGGTTCCTGTGAGGCCAGCCTGGACCACATAGAAATACTCTATTTCAAAACACAGAACACGGGGTTGAGGAGGCAGCTTGGTAAATAAGGTGCTTTGTCACACGAGGACCAGAATTTAGATGCCCAAAACTGGTGTAAAATGCCACACATGGCAGTTCCTGTCCTTAATCATAGCCCTGGGGGGTGGGGACAGGCAGACACAGGTGGTAGGCTGATCAAAGCCCATCAGTGAACTCCAGGTAGCTATTTTTCTCAAAATATAAGGTGGACATTGACTAAAGAAAATACTAATGTCAATCACTGACCTACATTCATATATGTGAGTGTGCATGTACATATCCACATACACACACACATACACTGTGGTGGTTTGAATATGATTGGCTCAGGGAGTGGCACTATTAGAAGGTGTGGTCTTGTTGGAGTAGGTGTGGCACTGTGGGCTTTAAGACCCTCCTCCTAGCTTCCTGGAAGCCAGTCTTCTCCTAGCAGCCTTCAGATGAAGATGTAGAACTCTCAGCTCCTCCTGCACCATGCCTGCCTGGATGCTGCCATGTTCCTGCCTTGATGATAATGGACTGAACCTCTGAACCTGTAAGCCAGCCCCAATTAAATGTTGTCCTTATAAGAGTTGCCTTGGTCGTGGTGTCTGTTCACAGCAGTAAAACCCTAAGACACAGAGAGACAGAGACAGAGACAGAGACAGAGACAGAGACAGAGACAGAGACGGACAGATGGAGACCAAAAGAACAATAAAAAAAGAAAGCCTCTGTGAGGTGGAGGGCTAGCTCAGCTGTTAACAGCTCCTGCCCCTCCAGAGGACCTGAGTTCAGTTCCCAGAGCACTCAGTGAGTGGCTCACAGTCACAGGTAACTCTAACTCCAGAACTCAGGCTCCATGGTACCCAGAACATTCACAATTCTCACCATCAGGAGTCCACGAGGGAGACGAGCTCTCTCCATCAGCAGGCCTATCATTGTTCCCCAGTATCTGAGCCACTACACTGCCTGCACAGATGCTGACAAGGATCAGCTGTGGCCTCAGAGATGCAGCTCTCGGTACGAAGATTATCCATGAGATGACAGAGTCCTGGAGACGTAGCTCAGAAGTGGACCGCAGGGCCCTGGGCTTAACGTCCAGCACTGCAAAAGACCATACGCAAATGAAGAGACATCCTACTTGAAACCCAAATGGCCGTTAAAAGAAGGAGACTAAGCCCTGAGTGCCAAGTCCCTGCCCCAAGTGTGTCCTGCCACAGTCCTCCTCAGCTTAGCTGGATCTGAGAGCTTCCACTCTGTGTAGAATGGGTAGAATCCCTCCTCCACCAGAAGCACTCAAAAGGGGAGAGAGAGAGAGAGAGAGAGAGAGAGAGAGAGAGAGAGAGAGAGAGAGAGAACCCTGTGTCCAAGAACCCCCAGAGATGGGAGGGCCTACAGAACATTCCAGAAGTCTGTTCTAGCTTTTGTTGGTTGATATGTGCATCAATGCTGGGCCTTTCCCATGCCCGCATGACTAGATCAGAATTGGGGTGTATACCGACCCCAGGGAAGGTAGAGAGCCAGCTTCCACGCCGGGATCCACCCAGGACAGGTGTGGATGTAGGAGCAGGGTACACACCAGGCAACGGGACTTGGGCAGAAGTATGCTGGGAAAGCCGGTGGGGTGCTGGGTAAGGGGTGGTCTGAGCCTTCTCATGGGACCCTTCCTGTCACACTCCCTCTGAAGACTCGTGTGCTGGTCCCCTGAGAAACGAGACTGAAACCAATCCTAGAACAGCCCTCAGACCTAAGCCTGCTAGGCACGGTCTTGAGAGATGCCCACATCACTCTTTAATAAGCTTCAGCCATCTGGGTGCCGCTGGTCTTTCTGTGCCCCACCATGGAGAGGTTGACTGTTCCTGGTCAGCAATTAGCAGTGACTCACTCTACCCTCTAATCAGAGACTTGAGGTCGCTTCACAGCAAGTGTGGACAGCCCTGGACCACCGCCCCGCCCCCTCCCCAAGAGCCTAGAGCAAGACCCTGGATGGAAAAGAACAGGAAGAAGAACCAAATCAGCTGATGCCAGAATCTCCAGGGTTGGAGGAGCAGGTGGAGCACCTGACTGAGCTCCTCCGGGGGCAGAAGGAAAAGATGAAATAGGCCCCTCCTCCCTTCAGCTGCCTCTGACAGGAATTTCTAAGTGAAGAAGACTAAAGTTTCAACCTGCAACCGCTCCCCTGCCCCATCTCACCAGCCTGGCCAGCATGAGAGTTCCATCCATCTTCCACCCCAGAAGTCTGTCTTTCAAGTCTCTTTTTTGGGCTTCTCACAGTGCAGCTGTCTGCTGTGGTGTGTGTGTGTGTGTGTGTCTGTCTGTCTGTCTGTCTGTCTGTCTGTCTGTGTGAATGTGTGAATGTGTCTGTTTGTCTATGTGTGCATGTATTTATCTGTGTGTCTGTGTGAATGTGTCTGTGTGTGTGTGTGTGTGTCTGTCTGTGTGTCTGTCTGTGTCTGTGTGTCTGTGTATGTGTGCATGTGTTCATCTGTGTGTCTGTGTGAATGTGTCTCTGTGTATATCTGTCTGTCTGTCTGTCTGTGTCTGTGTCTGTGCACATATGTGTGTGTGTGTTCATGTGTGTACCTGGGCATCTTTCTGTGTGGGTGTGTCTGTGTGTGTCTGTCTGTATACATGTGTGTGTGCCTGCCTGCCATGTCTGTCTGTATGCACATGTGTGTGTATACATGTGTGTGTGTGTGTGTGAATGTGTCTATGTGTCTGTGTGTACATGCATGCACCTGTGTGTCTGTCTGTGTGGATGTGTCTTTGTTTGTCTGTCTGTGTGCACATGTGTGTGTCTGCCAACCTGCCATGTGTGTGTGTGTGTGTGCTGGCATTCCTCAGAGAGAAGCCGTTTGGAAGCAGCCTTGCAGATGTTAGAAGTCCGGCGTTAGACTCTGCCCTTCCTGACCCTTCCCCCCCCCCCCATTCTGCTCTCTTCCTCCCTCTGTGCCTTCCATCTCCCCTTAGTCTCCCAGCCCTGAGGACACTTATCTCCTTATGTTCTCCTTAATCCAAACTGGTTTTCCTGGGTATGATGGCATATGCACTCCAGGAGCCAATACAAGGAGGGTTTTGAGTTTGAGGCAAGCCTGAGCTACTTAGCTAGACCCAGTCTCAAAACAGAGACACAAAGCTATTTTGAGGATCAGGTAAGTGTTGGAGAGAGGTGGAAACAGATGCCAGGACTGAATCTGTGAGGTCAGGCCATTAGGTTTACCCAGGGACACAAGGGCTTACCCAAGGATCTCTTGCACACAATCACTTGTGGAAGGATCAGAGCAGAGAATGTTGAAGGAGCCACCTAGACTCCTGGAACCCTGGGGTCTCCCATGTGGCACCCTCACTTCCAAAGAACTCCCTCCTCACCCGCCAGGTAGATCTGATGTGTTCCAGACCAGACTAGGGTTTGGAACTGCTCCAGCCTGAAGCCCTCCCTTTTGTCTTGCCTCTTCCACTGTTCTCATGACCTTTGGCAGACCTACCACATGACAGGGAGTCCCTGTCAGGTCACCAGAAAGAGGGGACTAACATGATAATTAAGTCATCTCCCATTGAGCCTCCTCAAAGAAAAAGTGAAGATTCTAATGCAGTAATGCCAACCGCCATCCATCCATTCATTCACAAATCTCTGTGCGACGGCTGTCATTCATTTAGGGAAATAACCTCAGGCCTATTGTACATGGAGCATAGCCCCACCCACCCATCCCCCACCCCCGCCCCTTCCCTAGCCCCAGCTTTGTGAAATAATATTCTTCTAGACAAAACATTAATGGCAGTTGATTGTTTGACTAAAGGGTGTTAACATGGCCAAAGACCACAGAAGTCCTATAATAAGACTACTCAAGGGGGTGGGGGGGGAGGTCTTCTCTGAAGAGATGCACTTAGGCTGAAAGGTGAAGAGAAAGAAGGGTTAAAGTAGTGAAGTGGGCAGAAAGCCTACCCTGATCCATCTCAGTATACAAAGCCCTGGGTTCTATCTGGGTTTATTGTCTAAACCAGGCATGAAAACACACACCGACAATCTCAGCATTTGGTCGGTGGGTGTGGAAGGACCCAAAGTTAAAAGCCTTTCTGGCTCTGTTGTATATCTGAAGCCAACTATTTGGGAGACCTTCTCCCAAAAGACAAAATGAAATAAGGGATTAGGGAAATGGTCTGAGACCCTATCCCAGCAGGGTAAGAGAATATGAGCAGGAATGGAGATGAGATGAAGACGGAGGCCTGGGGACATGCATGAACGAGCCCAGAAAGCACAGGAAGGCACGTGACGCCATCCCACGCCATTGTAAAAAAAAGAACTGGCCACTCCTTGACAAACATCTTCTGTCCCTTTAATACGGTCCCAAATGAGACCAGAGAGGAGTGGGGTGGGGCGGACCTTTCACAGGGCTCTTCCCTTAAACTGCTTTACAGAGAACCCCGGAAGCAAACAAATGACGGGCTGTGTCTATCCAACCCTTCATTTCTCTAAACAAACAAGCAGGGAGCAGGCTGAGCCCATCCTGGGAAAGCTGCTCCAGATAGCATGCAGGCCTTGGAAAGAAAGAAGTTAGCTCTGCCTCCTTTCAGCAGAAGCATGGGACACATGTGCACCATGCAAATACAGCCACATGCAAACCAGACGTTGAGCTGATTGGCCCAGGGCCAGAGTTCCCCAGGTCGCTGTGGCCTCTCACCTTGGCTGCCTGCCCCTGTGGCTCCATCAGACCTGTTACTGCCGTGTGGACACGGAGCACATGACGAGGACTTTCCCAGCTGAAACCTTCTTCTAGAAGCACTGCTACAGCTATAACCAGCCACCCACTTGGAAGCAGGAGCCAGGGCCTCCCTGATCACACTCAGCACCCAACAAGCAAGCCAGAAAGTGGTTTCCTGAGATGTGGAACTGCAAAGCAGATGTTAGTGGTTGTCTCTCTCAGAGAGTCTCATCTGCTGTCCACTCGTTCCCAGAGGTTCCATCCCAACCTCATTTGGAGAAGGTTCTGGAGGAGATCTTACCTTCCTGGGCCACTTGGCTCCTGACCTGTTATTTGTGCTGTGTGGCTACCCTCTTGACAGCTTCACGCAGCTCATGCTGACTGTCCCCCCAGTCTCTGAGCCAGGAATTTAGGTGGGGATCTGCAGGGTCCACTTCCCAGGATCTCATAAGGGTGTGATCTAGGGTCGTTTAGGGTTGTGATGTCACGGGAGGCGTTGGTCAAGAATCCATTGTCAGGTTCACTTGGTTGCTAGGTCTACTGGATTCTGGGGCTTGGATTGTCACTGATGGCTGGTTTGGGGATGAATTCTCTGTACCTAGAATGAGTTTGGCTCAACTGTCTTTTCTTTGCCACAGGAGCATCCCCTATCTGGTTTCATGTCCTCAGAAGTCCTCAGGATAAGAACGGCAAACATCGGATGAGATGCAACCATGCGATCAAATCCACTCACACTTGGCATAGGCAGGTCAGCTCCAGATTTCGAATGGCTCTTGGAGTTCTCAATGCCAGCCCCAAAACTCTCTGTCCTGCATCTCCTCTACCCACAGCGAGGATGCCTCATGGGACCTGTTGGTAACCCACACATCTGGTTCTTCCTCTGCCTTGCTCCGGCACTAGAGATGTTAGATCCCTCTGCCCCAGTGTTTAGATACCAAACAATTCTTCTAAGCCCCTGATGGCTGTGTCTCTCTCCAGGAACTTCAGAGACACCTCCACCTCTGTTTCAAGAACAATGACCTGGTTTCCCTTGCCGTTGGTCTCCAGGGGAGACATCCCCCTCCCTTATGCTCCCATATTCTCGGTTTCACCACATGATTAAGACCTCTTTGACATTTTCTTTGCCTCTCCCCAGTTGAATACACTGCTAGTGCGAAGTAAATCACAGCAATTACCCTGCTTGGCAGGCATTCATAGGTTGGGAAAAGCCAGCTTCATAGCAAAGCCAACGGGCCCAGAGCACAGATCCACCTAAGAACCTGCCTTGAACCGCACCCACCAACGGCCTCCTTGCAGACTGGGACATCAGAAGTGACATTCTGATTACCAAGCTTAACTCAGTCACCACTGGGACTCCTGGCTTTCAAGGGTAGGTATGTTTTAGCCTGAGATTTGAGCCACTTGGCAGAGTCTAGAAAAGAAACTGTAGGCTAAAGGTTGCATCGTTAAATACTGAACAGAGAACGGAGTCAAATTCTAAAGAAAACCACGTACACGGTGGTGTTTTAGGTTTCAAGTGATGCATGAGCCTGTGTGTGTGTGTGTGTGTGTGTGTGCCCATGTATACACGCGCTGTGTGGCTGTGCATGTGTGTGAGAACATGTGTGTACACCTGTGTGTATGTGAATGTATATATGCATGCACATGTATGCATGTGCTGTATGGGTGTGCATGTATGTCGAAACATGCCCGTGTGTGCAGACGGGTGTGCATGTGAACATGTGCATGCACATGTATGTGTGTGCTGTGTGCTGTGCATGTATGTTGGAACTTGCACATGGTGCATATGTGTGTGCATGTGAATGTGTGCATGCACATGTATACATGTACTGTGGGTATGCACGAGTGTTGGAACGTGCATGTATGTGCACACATGTGTGCATGTGAATGTGTGCATGCACATGTATGCATGTGCTGTGTGGGTGTGCATGTGTGGGTGAACATACAAGTATGACTGTGAGCATGTATGTGCCAGGCTACAAGACAGACATAATTTTTCTTTGTTTACTGATGCTGGAAATTGAACCCGGGACCCCAAACATGCAGGGCCAACATTCCACCACGGGGCTCTGTTATTTTATTTCACTTTTTACTGGAGCAGACCTTGACCTCGAAATCCTCCTGCCTCTGTTCCCAGTGTGAGTGGAACTGCAGGTGTGTTTGCAGACTCTACTCTATCTTGCCTTGGGCTGTGCTCCCAAAACACCCAGAGCTGCTGCCCTTGATAAGGAAGCTACAGTCACTCAGGGTCGCTGTGAGAGGTGCGGTGTGTGTCACCCTCACAGCAGCCCACAGAACGGACTTTCTGAAACACTGACCGGTCTCCACCAGTCAGGAGTCAGCATGGAGCGCTTGGGGCTCGGGGAGAGAAAGTGGGAGCTGTATTTACTTGGCTATGCTCGCTTCCAGCCAGACTGGACACTTGGGGAAGGAACACGGCCAAAGCTAACTTTAATTTGGAACATCAGCTTGACAGGAACCACCTAGGAAATGAACCTCAGAGTACGTCTGTGAGGGAATGTCTATGTTGGTTCAGATGGGAAGATCCACTCTGCATGTGAGAATCACAGTCCTCACTCAGCTGAGGTCCTAGACTGAGAAAAAGGATCCAAGGAGCTGAGCACAAGTCTCCCCTCCCCCTTCCCCCGCTTCCTGACCACAGATGCAGTGTGACCATCAGCCTCTGCCTTCTCACCATGATGGACTGTACCCTCCAAGTGTGAACCAACAAACCCACCCTCCCTTAAGTTGCTTTTTGTTGGGTGGTGTGTAACAACAATGAGACAAATGCCATTGCAGAATGGAACCAGGTGGGGGGGGAGGAAAAGACAGAGGGAGGGAGGGAGACAGGAGAGGGAGAGCGGGAGGAGGGAAAGGAAGATTGTCGCACCATATATCACACATCAACTCTGCCCCACAGTTCTTTAGACCTCTCTGCTTTCCTTCCAAGGGTGTGTGTGGGTGTAGGGTAGAGGGTGGGGTGTGTGATGTTTATGTGTGGTCTGTGTGATATTTGTGTGTGGTGTATATGGTGTGTGTGTGGTTTGTGTGGTGTGATGTGTTTATATGTGTGGGGTATGGGGTATGTGTGTGTGGTGTGTGTGTGTGTGTTGTCTGTGTGGTGTGTGGTGTGATGTGTGCTTCTATGTGTGAGGTGTAGGGTGTGTGTGTGTGTGTGTATGTGTGTGTGTGTGGTCTGTGTGGTGTGTGGTATGTGTGTTTGTATGTGTGGGATGTGGGGTATGTGTGTGTGTGTGTGTGTGTGTGTGTGTGTGGTGTGTGTGTGTGTGTGTGGTGTGTGATATGCGGTCTGTGTGGTGTGTGATATGTGTGTTTGTATGTGTGTGTGTGGTGTGTGTGTGTGTGGTGTGTGATATGCGTGTTTGTATGTGTGAGGCGTGGGGTATGTGTGTGTGTCTGTGTGGTCTGTGTGGTATGTGGTGTGATGTATGTCTGTATGTATGAGGTGTGGTGTGTGTGTGTGTGTGTGTGTGTGTGGTCTGTGTGGTGTGTAGCGTGATGTGTATCTGTATGTATGAGGTGCGGGGTGTGTGTGTGGTGTGGTGTGGTGTATACGTGTGGTCTGTGTGGTGTGATGTGTGTTTGTATGTGTGAGGTGTGGGGCATGTGTGTGTGTGATGATGATGATGTGTGTGTGGTCTGTGTGGGGTATGTGGAGTGTGTCACACAGGGTCAACCCATGAAGAACAGTGCTGGCCTAGATTGGGAGCCCTGGTGTGAACAATGTCCTCATTTGTTTGATGGAGCAGCCACCATTCCCTAAGTGACATTTCTATGCCTAGACTACTGTGAGCACCTTCACTGCCTGGGAGTCTCTCTGAGCCTCATACATCTTAGAACTAAAAACAGCGGCTGAAAGTCATCTACTCTGCTGTCATTTGGTATCTATTGTTTCCTTTGCTTCTCTTGGGCACTAGGTATGACTCTTGTCATCCTGATGAGCTGTCTGTCAAGGGGCAGGCATGGGGGGAGGGGTTGTTTGGGCTCAGTCTGGGGAAACTCAGAAATTAGCAGGGAGGGTGGGCATCTGAAGCAGACCCTCAGACTACTGGTCCAAACTCAGCCTTCAGAGGCTGCAGGGGTGGTTCGTAGCTAAGAACACTGTCTGCTCCTGCAGAAGACCTGGGTTTGGTTCTCAGTACCCACACAGAAGTTCACACCATCTGTAACTCCAGCTCCAAGGGATCTGATGCCCTCTTCTGGCCTCCACAGGCACTGAGCGCGCATGCTGTGCACAGATGCAACACACAAAACACCCTTATGCATGCATATATGTGTGTGTGTGTGTATGTGTGTGTGTGTGTAGCTATATATGTGTATGTATATCTATCTAATATATATATTAGATATCTATCTTATATATATTATATAAATATACATACACATATATAGATAGTATATATTTATAGATATATAATATATAGATATTAGATAGATAGATAGATAGATAGATAGATAGATAGATAGATGGATGTTTAAATCTCACAGGAATATGTTCACCGCCAGGAAGATCCTTAGACACAGCCCATCAGCAGTGGTGAGAACCCAAATCTTGTTCACTTATCACCATAGTACAGTTCTCAAAACTATTGTCAAGGGAGCTGGGCACCTACAACTTTAGTGCTTGAGAGGCTGAGGCAGGAGGATCCTGAATCCAAGTCAGTCTGAGCTATCATGAGATCTTGTCCAAAAACAAAAACAAAAAAGACAAAAAATGCCAAGGTCATCAAAAACAAAGACTGAGGAATCGTCCCCAACCATGGGTGTCTATGGAGGCATAAGAAATAATGGGATGTGGCAACTTGTGTGGGACCCTCAAGCAGAGAAAGGATGTCAAACACCAGTGGAGGTGATCTGAGAGCGCAAACACAAACCAGGGTCCGTATGCTCCTAAGTTCACCACTTCCTGCTGCTGCTGTAAGTAGCTGAAATCATAGACTTACTCAAGGGAAGGGTTTGGGCTCTCAGTTTTGGAGACAAGGTCTTCCCCTATGAGGTCTCCCCCTTCCAATGGTGCCACGCTGAGGATCAGGCCCTGGTCATGTGGACTTGGGGAGGCTTTAACCTAACAATGGCAACAGTTTGTCTGAAATCACACTCTCTCCAACATAAAAGCAGACTAAAAATACTAAAATCAACACAGACATAATGATGAACACATTTAATCCCAGCCCTCAGGAGGCAGAGGCAGAAGGACCTCACACGGCTTCTTCATGTGTCCTTCTGACAAAGTACTCCTCCTTACACCAAGTTGGCAGTGGCTGTGTAGACCAGGCAGCCAGCCTAGAGGATTCTGGGAGATTCTTCTTTCTTTTACTGCCACCTCATAAAGGCAGCAAGGTTATAGACATACTATTGTACCCCATGTCATGTGAATCCCGAGGATTTGAACTTGAGACTTCAAGGTTTGTGCTGCAAGCCACTGAGTCTCTCCCTAGCCCTACAGTCATTCTTTTTGTTGTGCTGACTTTACACAGAGGCAGCCAGTAGTTTGGACCTGAGAACTTTCCAGACAACCACAGCAGTCTTGGCCGGCTTCCTTGCTTCTGATACAGTGGGACAGTCAAGTCATATTGCATATTTCCTGCCCCATCCTGAAATCAGCTTCATCTCCAAGGATCACTGGCTCCTTTTACCAAGAAAGTCTTACAGAGCAAAACATGGACCATCTGTATAAATTGAGTTGAGTCTGTATAAATTCACAATGCTGAACCTAGAAGTACAAGTTGCATGTGTGAGTGTGCACATGCATTTGTGTGTGTGTGTCATGTGTGCATGCATGTGTGAAAATGCACGCGCATGTATAGCATAAGTGTGCGTGCATGTGTGTGCACATGTGTGCATTTGTGTGTATCACTCATGAACACATATGCATGTTCATGAGTGTGTTTTCATGTGAGCATGTGCGTGTACATGTGTGTGCATGTGTATGCATATGTATATCTTGTATATGAGTGTGCACACATATGCATGTGCATGAGTATGTGTGCAGATGCATGTATGTGCATGTGTGTGCATGTGTGTGTGTCTTGTATATGAGCATGCACACATATGCATGTGCATATGTGTACAAATTTGTGAGTGTAGAGAGTGTGCTCACATGTGTGTGGAGGACAGAGGTCCACCTCAGGTGTTCTCCTCTGTTGTTCACCCCTTATTTCTTGAGACAGAACCTGATTCTCACTAATTCAGATGGACTGGCCGGCAAGTCTCCCATGATCCTCTTTTCTGCATCTCCCCAGCTCTGGAGTACAGACAAGTGCCACCATACGTGGCTTTCACATAGGTTCTGGGGACACAAACCCAGTTTGTCATGTCTGCATGGCAAGCCCTTTACACACCCAGCCATCTTCCCAGCCCAGAACTGTTTAAGCTTTAGAAAACAAGTTCAGGTTTGTGTTTTAGTTGCCTCTGTCCTTGGGGTGTCTCTGCTTGAGGGTGTGCCATTAGAGTCATTTGGAGGTGCTAAGTCACCAAGCGTCCATTTGGACTCTGCAGTATTGTTTCTCCTGCATTTTATGTTTCCACAGTTCTAAGAGAGACCTCCACACACAGCCGCAAAGCCAGCTGCTGCCCTTCTCTCCACAGGCTGCCTCTCCTGCAAAAAAGACCTGTCACCCGCGAAAAGCGAGGCCAGCATCATTCAGACTGCCAACGAGCACGGCGTTTCTATCCACAGTATTTTGACTTTTTTTTCCCTGACACTAGGCATTTTTGTTTCACCTGCCCGAGCCTGCACGCCGGTCCTCCACAGTTTCACAGCCTGCTGCGAAGCCTGAATGCAGACTCGCTCTCCTGATGATCAGTGAAATCAATTCAATGTCAAGGTTTTCCTGCCAGTGCAGAGCTTCCAGGAGGCAAGAATGCTTTTCAGAAACTCTTCGCTCCAGTTGGTGTCTCTTTCCTTGAAGCATCTGGAATTAATGTGACAGCTTCCTTTGAACCATGTCTGCAGCTTGCTTTAAGGGGTGCACAGACCCAGCACTCGGTTGCCACTGCCCCTGTGAGCAAAGGCCCCAGTAGAGGACCTGCCTCCATCCTGGCCATTCCTTCATCCTCTCCCTGGCTCATTGACTCTACCACTTGGGATTCCAGAAGCCCAGCCTCCAGCTCCTGCCTGCCTGCCTGCCTCCACCCCGCTGCTCAGCATCCTTCCCAACTGACAACAATACCAGCCTGGCTTATCTTCAGTTTGTCTCTCCATGTCACCACTCAAAACATCTTCCTAGATAGTCACTGAGTCAACCAATGGACTTTGGAGCCAGCTTAGGAAATGGCTGCCTGTCCATCAAGAAAGGCAATCCAAAAGTCTTAGCAAAGTGGTTCTTTGTAATCTTGCTCCAATCTCATTTCTCTGGTCCAACATCCGATGTCAGAGTCTCTGAGGACGCTGGTTTATTTTTATTCAACCCTGCCTTTACTCAAACTGTCTCCTTAACTGGAACATTCAACTCCCCTCTATGCATCCACATAACTAGTTCCTGCCACCCCATCCCAACTTATCTCGCTGCCTCTAACCATGAACTAACCCTCCTCTTACAGCTTGAATCTGAAATGTGCTCAAAGGCTTGAGAGTTGAGTGTTCTTTGGTCACTGGCCCAACCTCTCCCTAAGACTGTACATGATTGTTGCATTCTTCTTCCTCCAAAGCATGGCAGAAAAGCTCTTCCTCTCCTTTCCTACAGCTCCTTTCCCCCTGGGACCTGGAAGTCCCGCCTGTACCTTCTGCCTAGCAATTGGCTCCCAGCCCTCTTTATTGACAAATCAAGAACCATTTAGAGAACAGGACTTTGACATCAGAACCTTCGCTTACACTCAGGAGGCATGGTGAACACCTGGCAGGCCATGGGAACATGGTGTCAGTGGAGGTGGATTTGGGGTTTGGACTGGGTTCTTAACCCTAAGGTATCTACCAAGTGTTCTGAAATGAAGTCCTTCACATTTCTGATCTTCAGTGTGTCCCTGTGTGCTCTTCCAGTGTCTTTCAGTATCATTGGAATCAGAGCGGTTTTGGTCTCAAGGGTGACTGAGGACACGGTCCCTCTTCTGTTTCTAGAGCAGGGTAGAGTGCTGCTCCCTTCCCTTCCAGTGGTTAGCAGAGCTCATACCACCATTCATGGCATCCTGGCTTTTCTTTATGGGGTCCTTGGTGATGACGCCATCCCTTGTCATATTCTAGGACCGCACAGAATTTCTAGATCTGTGCTTTTCAACCTGTGGGTCACAACTCCTTTGTCCTTTGGGGGTCGAATGGCCCTCTCACAGGGGTCACCTAAGACTGTCAGAAAGCACAGATATCTACACCGAGATCTATAACAGCAGCACGATTACAGTTATGAAGTAACAACGAAATAATCTTACAGTTGGGGGTCACTGCGACACGAGGAGCCGTATTGAAGGGTCGCAGCGTCAGGAAGGTTGGGAGCTGTTGCTCTAGATCCTTTTGGGGTTGTGTTTGTGGTTTCTGTTTCCTGCTTCATATAGGTTATCACGGTTGGGGACCACTCCAACAGAACATAAGGTTTAGCTTGTGAGCCGTGTGACAGGAGCCTGGAGGAATCAGTCGGGCCTGATTCCCTTTCTGCCACTTGTGGTAAATCCCCTGACAGAAACAACTCGGGGAGGATGAGCTTCCTTCAGTTCAAAGCTTCCGAGATCTCAGTCTATCTCAGTTGATGGTGTTTTCCATGGCAGGAGACTTCAGTGGGTGTGGATCAGGAAGCAGAGAGCAGACAGAAACAGAGAGGCTCCATCTAAAGGCTTCATACCCTTCCCCAACAGGCGGTCATGGATGGTTGGCAGGAGCTAGGTGGGACTAGCCACTAAGTTTAGGGCAGGGGGAGAGACGGAGATAACAAATTGGTAAGGGCATGCTTTTCCAGGCGGGGGATATCTGTGCTCAGCAATTGTGCCTAGAAGGCAAGTTGTAAAATAACAAGCTGTGTGTGTGTCTTTTATCCAAGGATTCACAGGTCTCTGGAGTGTGCTGGTGGAGTGGTCACCTCCTGGAGCTAAAGGCAGAAGAAAGGGAAGCCAGGAGGGGCTGGTAGTGTGGCCCTTCCCAGGGGGAAAAGGCAGTAGTGTTTTAAAACTACACACAGCACCTGTGTGTACAACACCGCATTTCATACATGTTTTCATATGATTATCTAATGCATTTTGACCCCATCCCCCACACACATCCTCCCCTTTCTCAAAGACTTTCTTCTTTACCTCCCTCCCTGTCTCATCTCTCTCTCTCTCTCTCTCTCTCTCTCTCTCTCTCTCTCTCTCTCTCTCACACACACACACACACACACACACACACACGAGTTTATGTGTCTGTATAAAATATGGAATCCACAAATGAGGGGGAAATATCCAATATCTGTCTTTCTGAGTTTGATTTAAATTGCTAAATATGATCATCTCCAGCTGCATCACTTTCTGCAAACGACACTGTCTCACTTTTTATTATGTGCATTGCCATATTTTTTTATTTGGCCTCTGTTGATGACACGCAGGCTGATTCCACAGCTCAGCTATTACCAACAGTACTATATTAAACATCAATGGAATCCTGTTGCTGGATAAAATACCCTGGGGGGTGGGGGGAAATGCACTTTAGGGGAGAAGGGAGCTCATTTCAGGTTACAGTTCTGACTGGTAGTCAGTCATAGCAGGGATATCACAATGATCCGCACACTAAACAGCTGGACACGTCACATCTATAGTCAAGAGCAGAAAAGAGATGAATTCTTGCATGCCCCCTTGTGTGTGCTCAGCTCCATTCCTCCTCTTGTAGACAATTCAGGTTCCCCTGTCTAGGGAATGATGCCGCCTATAGTGGGCTGGGTCTTCTCATATCAGTTAGCTAAATGAAGACAATCTCCATGGACATACCAACAGGCTACCCAATGTAGACTTCTCCCATGTGATTTTTTATGTTGAATCAAGTTGACAGAGCTGCTCATCACCAACTCATAGGTATCTCAGGGCTAATAACTTGGAGTCCGTTGAGCAAGTACATGGGAGTGGTGTAGCTGGGCCTCAGGGGTCGTTCTGTTCTCAGCCTTTTGAGAAACCTTTGTACTAGTTTGCATGGTGGCTGCAGTCATTCACATTTGTCAGCAGAATCTAAGGGTTTCCTTCTCTCTGCTTCCTCACCAACATTTGCTCTTTTTTTTTTTTTTTTTTTTTTTTTATGACAGCCGGTCTGGCTGGAGCTAGAGGGAATCTCAATGTGTTCTTAATTTGCATTTCCCTGATGGCTAGTGGTGTTGAACATTTTCACGCATTTGCTGGCAGTTCCAAGTGGATCAAAGACCTCAGTGTCAGACCCAGAACTCTAAAACTGTCAGAGGGAAAACACAAAAACCACTTCAAGATATATAGACACAGCCAGGGTCTTTCTGTAAAAGACTCAGGCAGGAAAAAAGTCAAGAGCCAATGAGTGGGTTTTGTAAGACTACAAAGTTTCCAGCAAAGAAACAGCTGAGTGAAAGGCAGCGACAGGACAGGGGAAAAAAAAAAAAAAAAAAAAAAAAAAAAACAATGTTGCCAGCTACAACCTAGAACATACAAAAAGCTCAGAAGGGTAACTGCCAAGGAATCAAGCTACTTGACTGGCAAATCGGATACTGAAATGGCCTCAGGAGCTCAGGTGCACCTGGGTGCCAACCCGTCACATGGTCGGGTGTAGAAATGACCATATCTGGCATCACACGTGTGGTCTGAAAAGTTCAGACCACTTTGGATTTTAGATTTTTGGTTTTAGGGATGTTCTGTGGTTCACATGCTGTCACCAAAGACAGACAGTCCCTAAGAGAGGCGCTGTGGCTTCTAGCACCAAGCACTGCCCTCTCCTCCCCACCTCCATCCTCCTGTTCCATACAGGCTCTCCTGGTCGCCGTCCCCTGGGCAAGCAGCCACCCAGAAGCCTTTACCTTGAGCCTTTACTTCCTGGATAAATACAGCTGATGTCTGAGTCCAGAAGAGGTGGCTTTGTGTCAGTTTTGTCCCTGGTCACACCTCCCACACTTAAATACCATCAGCATACAGTATTACCCAATAAATAAATATTTGTGAACGTAAAATAAATCTTCCGGGCTCTGTGCTACCCACTCTTCCTGGATACTGTACTTTCGTTTTCAGTGGGCTGTGACGTAGATGCTTATTTTTCATGTGTACTTTACTCAGGCTCAGAGATGTAAAGAATTGCCCAAGATCACTCTGCTGGGACATGAACACAAACATGCCTGACCTACACTCAGGTCACAGTGCTGTGCTTGGATTACTCCTGTTACCCTCCCACTCACTACTCATTCAGAGATTTTATTTCTGTTTTTAGTTATGTGTGGTATATGTGGATTTGTGCACATACGTGAAGTAAACTCAGAAGCCAGAAGAGGGCTTGGGATCCCCTGGAGCTAGAGTTGCAGGTGACTGTGAGCCATTTGCTGTGGGTGCTGGGAACTGATCTCAGGTCTTCTGGAAGAACAGGCAGCATTCTTAGCTGCAGTCCCAGCATTGGCCTGGCACGTGCAAAACCCCCAGGTTTCATACGTAGAGTGGGGTCTGCTTTTCTGAAGAAAGGTTGCACACAGCATCTAGCAAATTCTCAAGAGATCACGGACCGCCCAAAAAGCACGACGAGCCACACACTGACATAAAAAGAAAAAAATCCGAGTGTGTCTGTTCACAGGTGTGAGCGTGGGCATGTCATAGCAGATGTGTGAGGTCAGAGGATGACTCTGGGGGTCAGTCCTCCTCTTCCACTTTGGTTCAAACAGGATCTCTGCCAGGCTGGCTGGCTCTCCTGCCTCCCCCTCCATCTCACAGTAAGAACACTGGGATTACCGCCTCCTGCCACAGCCTACTTTTCTAAGGGTTCTGGAAACTTTAGCTCCTTGTGCTTTGGGACCAGGGCTCTACCGGATGAGCTAACCCTTTGCTCCTGCCATGTGACAGCTTTAATGTCCTCCATGTTCATGACCCACAACTTGAGCTGAAGGTGTTTCCCCCTCCCTCTTCCTCATCCCCTTCTCTTCCCCCTCTTCCTCCTTTACTCCCTCCCACCCCCCACTCAGCAGGCAAATATTAACTTTAAGCTTAAACCTTAGAATCCTAACTGAATAGCCACAGCTGCTCTGGAAATAGGCCCCAGGGATGGATGGCCTTAGCATCTGCCCTCAGGGGAGAAAAATCAAGATAGAAGAAGTAAAAAATCCGAAATGAGGATGAGTGACTTTGATGGCTTTCTCCTCCCGTGTCTTAGAGCAAAGCCTCGGACTCATTTTGTAACCTGGTGATCTTTGAACCTTGACCCCTGTACCTCAGCCTCTCAGTGTTTTCCTGTGCCAGCCGCAGCTGCATTATAATAATAATAAAAAAAACTCTTACCTTCTAAGAGGCTGGAACTTTTGCTGAACCCCACAGCGGAGTTAATATGACCCCTTGAGGTCACTTAAGACTGCTGTCCTACTGTGGGTTCAGCCTTTCTGTTTAAACTGCCATTAAGGGAGCAGTGTAGCAACCAACCTTACTCCCTGAGGCTTTCCCGTGTAATCAGCTTTTACAGCCTAAGCCAGCACAAAGCTGTGATCGTAAGCTATGTGCTCTTTCATGCCCCGAAGCAGAGTAATGCGCGCAAGTTCTAATAAGCATTTGCTGAAAGCAGCAGACATAGAGGTTAAAAGAAACTTCTGAGATGAATATCCACTATAAATGTTAAACAGAATGTTTAGATATCAGTCAATGTCTGAGGGTTTCATTGCTGTGAACAGACACCGTGACCAAGGCAACTCTTATTAAAGTCAAGCATTTAACTGGGGCTGGCTTACTGTCTCAGAGGTTCAGTCCATTATCATCATGACGGGAAGCATGGCAGCGTGCAGGCAGACATGGTGCTGGAAGAGCTGAGAGTTCTGCATCTTGATCTGAAGGCAGCCAAGAGGAGTCTGTCATTTCACATTGGGCATAGCCTGAGCTTTTACGTGAGACCTCAAAGCCCACTTCTACACTGACATACTTCCTTCAACAAGGCCACACGTCCTAATAGTATCACACCTATGGGCCAAACATTCAAACACTTGAGTCTATGGAGCCCATACCTACTCAAACAGCCACCGTTAATAGACAGTGATACTTGCTATCTGGGTCAGTTGGGTCTGTTGGATCCAGTGACTTAATCCCTTGTAAAACTTGGCTAACGTTTTCAATGGAGGATCCTATTCCTCTTCCCCTCCCCCATGCAATGATTTCTGTGCTGTCCAGTAAAGACAAAGGGAAGCCCTTTGTGAGGGACAGACATAAAGACAGATTCACACACACAGAGGCACATGGGGACAGATACAGATTCACAAGATAGCCATATATTCAGACTCGTGAAACAGACAGAGGTCAGAAGGCACGGAGAGAGTTAGGTAAATTCCAGTCTGGACTCCATCTTGGTTAGTGAGTCCAAAGCTAAGTGCTTTAATATTTTTTTTCCCCTCAAAGTGACAGCAACACATCATTGGTGACTCTGAGTAGACTGTAAATACTCTGAAGCCCACTGAATTTTTCTCCAACAGTGAGACTGCAGGTGCATAACATTATGCCCACTTATGCAATACTAGGGGGGCTCACACTACCTAACAGCCCCCACAGCCCCCGAGGGTCTTCTGCCTCCTTCTGTTGACTCCAGCGCCCCTGAGGGCAACCCAGTCTGGAGTGCCACACTCCTACTCTGTCTGAGGCACACATGGAGGGAGCAGCAACGTGAAGCCTCCCTGAGGCTCTCCAGGCTCCCCTGCCCATACACAAGTCTCAGAGAAGCCTATAAGTGTCTCCTCAAACAGGGATGGGAAGTGGGTACTACATCCCATTGGCCAGACCTTGGTCATATGATCACCATGGAATGGAGGTAGAGTCAAGTCTAGTGGCATCCCCTGAGGACTGAGGAGGGAGATTTACGTGAGAAAAATCTGGTTCTTAGTGGACTTGCAGTGTAGCATGAATACACACTATCCTCACCAAAGGTCGCCTGCTTCGCTGTGCAGTGTAGACAGAGTCCATTTGGAGACTGAAAATATGAAAGTTTGCAGAATCGGGAGTTATAGGAGTCAGAAGGCAAATCCTAGACAGTGACATTTACAAGGGCTAAGTTTAAGCTTGCGTTTGGGCCTTTTAAATGGCACACAGTGTAGACGGGTTTGTAAAAAGCCCACAGAAATAAAATTAACACATTCTTCTTGCAAGGAAACTGAATGTGAGTCAGAAAAGAACCCCCTCATTCAGACCATACTAAGAGAGGTAGGGGGTCTGGGAGAAGGAGGCAATGTTGTCAAACCTGAACCCTGAACTTGGTTTTATCTTCCCTCCTGTTGCAAAGGAGTGTGTCCAGGCAAGGAACCAGAGGTGGGAACAGCCTGTGAGACGTGGCGGAAGAATCTGATGTGTTTTCCTTGGAGCCTGTGAAGCAGGAGATTAATATGGCCATCAGAACCACAGAGAGCTGACACTTGTTAAAGAATAGGGAGTTGGGGGGGGGGTGCTGGAGAGATTATTCAGCAGCCAGGAGTACTGGGTGCTCTTTTAGAGGACCAGAGTTCAGTTCCCAGTGGCCAGTCACAGCCATCTGTAACTCCGGTTCCAGAGAATCTGACACCCTCTTCTGGCCTCTGAGGGGGCTGCACACATGTGGTGCACAGACATACCGGCAGGCAAAACACCCACGCACTTAAAAAATAAATAACATTTTAAAAAATTTGCGAGCTTGGTACACTTAGGGGTCCCATTGTTGGCTACATTAGTGAAACTCCCTCAGTTGGCTGAGCAGATGGCTCCCAGAGGAGAGGCAGGGTGGCCTGACCACTTCTAAGAATGACACAGATGGATCCACATTCCACAAAGACACTTACAGACAGACGTTCATCCTTCCAACAAGTACATCTTTCTTGATGGAGTTTGTATTGCTGTGATGAGACACCATGGCCAAAAGCAACTCGGGGAGGAAAGGGTTTGTTTCATTCACACTTCCACATCATTGTTCATCATTAAAGGAAGTCAGGACAGGAACTCAAGCAGGGCAGGAACCTGGAGGCAGGAGCTGATGCAGAGGCCATGGAGGGGTGCTGCTTACTGGCTTGCTTTCATGGCTTGCTCAGCCTGCTTTCTTATAGAACCCAGAACCACCAGCCCAGGGATGGTTCCACCCATAGTAGGCCCACCCTCCCACAACAATCGATAATTAAGAAAATATTATACAGTTGTATCTTACAGAGGCATTTTCTCTCTCAATTAAGACTCCTCCTTTTCAGATGATTCAATTGACATAAAACTAACCAGCAGCGCATCCAGCAGAACCCCAGAGTAAAAGAGCATAGAACAGGTTAGACTCTGCAAACAATAACAGCCTCCTTCTCAGACTCCGCAGAGCACAGTGACAGGCACAAGAGCTCAGCTGGCCAAAGAGCCATGTGGTTTTCATGACATCAGAATCTTACTTGACCCAGACACCTCCCTTTTGCCTCCTGGAAACATCGACTGGCATCAGTCAGGTGAGCACCCTGGAAAAGCGAGCTCCAGCAACACAGGAAAGTGCAATGCTCAGAGTGATACATTGTAACACCCTCAGCTCAAGGCTACACTGTAACACCCTCAGCTCAAAGCTACACTGTAACACCCTCAGCTCAAGGCTACACTGTAACACCCTCAGCTCAAGGCCAGTGTAGGCCCTCTTGGTTTGGTGCTGCCACAAAATGCTTGCCAAAGGCAACTGGAAACAGTGGGTGGTGAACCTGAGGGCTCTAAGGGGTCCTGGATGCCTGCCATACAAGCTCACCTGCATCCTGAGAGGCTGAAGAAGAGTGTGGCAGGCATTGAGGTGAAAGCTGGAGGTATCCCAGTGAATATTCTAGAAGGCCTTGGTGTAACTTTGGTTGGGTGTAGGCTTTGGAAACTTCGGAGACTGGGAAGAGTGACAGGGCTGGGGAGAACCGTGCTGAGAGGGTAGTGGCACCTCAAGGATATGGTGGCACCTGTGGGTGGTGATTCCTCTGATCCAGAAACTCCTACAGCCCAGTGCGCAGTCCCTCCGAGCTCACACAGGCATAGAGCCAAGCCGCCCTGTCTAGGGTTTTATCAGTTCCCTGTCTTTCCCAACTGACACCTCCAGCTCGGACTCCCTGGAAAACTCTGAGAAATGGGATACTCAGAATTCCCCAGGGAAAGAAGGATCAGCCACAGCTGGTCACACACAGGCACGCAGCGTGCCCACATCCCCCAAACAGGTACATGGCTTCCCACACACAGGCACACAACCCTGCCCCAACACACAGACTAACACACAAGATATGTGCATACAAAGGCATACGCAAGCACACATGGGCACATGCGCGCGCGCGTGCACACACACACACACACACACACACACACACACCCATGCACAGCCTTTCCCACATTCCCGGCATAGGATATACAAATACGCAGGCACACACACATGCATACAGCCATACATGTGTACACATGCACACACATAAGCACACATAGAGACCCACCTCCCTCCACCACAATCCTGTCTCCCAGAGGATCTGGTTTCCTCCTAGGGCCATCTGTCGCTGACTCTGCTCTAAATCCTGCCAGTCTCCTTGCCAGATTGCATAATTAATTACTTCAAAGCACCGAGGGCCCCCACTGCTCAAAAGGCTAGGAGCCAGCTGGCTCAGGGGGACTGATTTGCTGTGATAGGGCCAGGCCCTGCAGCTCCCACAGTGGGGCGACTTGGCCAAAGCCCCCACTCTCCCAGTTTCCACAGAAGCATCTGCTACTAGCTTGGCAAGGGCCAAGTTTTTGCAGTGTCTCGGTGACTTGGGTGGCACTTAGGCACAGTGAGGCCACATGCTGTCCATTACCATAAAAGGGAGTGAGCCCAGCCGGCTCAGCTGGGACCCAGCGCCATTTATCTTTGTCACTTAACTGCTAAGTTCAGAAGTTGTTCTTTCCATTCCAGCAGGGGTGACCGGACTCCAAAATCTTTGGGGGGAAATGGAGGGTTCAATTAAAGTGGCCATGGTGGCAGCATAGCTCAAGGGTATGGTGTTTGTGTAGCATACACAAGGCCTTGGCTTCAATTCCCAGCACCTCACAATAAAAACAGAACCCAGGAGCCCAGGGCGGGGATGAGTCCCACGCCTTCTGAGGTTGGATCTTGCCAACAGCAGAGTGTGATAGAATTCCTACTTGGCCAACCAACAATCCCCTTAGTACAAAATGCCCTTGAACACCCCTAAATGCAGATAGAATGGCCAATTGCACGTGGCAGAGAACTTGAAGGAAGAGGATGTAGTTAGCTTCGATGTTTGAACTGCCCAAGGGCTGATCTTCAGGTGTCAGGGACCTAAAGGGGCCCCCATTGATTTTATCACAACCCTATGTCATTTCCAATGTGCAGCTTGGAGTCACCTCCCTGTAAGGAGCCCACATCCCAGGAGGAGGCGCAGCAGCAGCAGCAGCTCTGTCTTTGAATCCTGAACTCTGGGGGTGGCAGGGGGGCAGCCCTGAGGGATCCAAGCCTGGCACACCCGGGTTACCCCACACCTAGGCCCATGAGTGAGCAGGCTGAAGGCTGTGCTAATTATGTCAGATGAGCACAGACAATCCACTCTGCATCCTGGGCATGGAGCCTGCTTCTTGGAAATTTGACAGTCAGGCATAAGTGGGTCTGTGAGTGAGAGTGTCTGCATCCTCGTGAATAGGGGGCTCTGTTTCTACATGATGTTAACAATGTCGATGGAAGTTCATGTGTGCACGGGGCCTCTTGCAAACATCCCAGGGGGTGGACATTCAAAGACTAAAGCGAAGCTCTGGGCCTCTGAGGGCCAAGTGCCCTTGCTACAGACAGAGCAATGTTCCTTAAATCCTTAGAAAAAGAGAAACAGAATTGTGATGACATCATCTGAGCCCCTGGATCAAGCCACACCTGAAAGCCACTCTCCTTTCTAGGCAGGCAATATACAGAGTCCTTGGGTACCAAGTGCATCCTTCCCAGACAACCAGCCCAGCTCTTGACCTTGGCACTTCCAGGGCAGCTGCCTGGTCCTAGGAGCTCTTTCCTGAGTGGCTTTTGCCTTCTCTCTTCCTTTCCTTACTGGTCTCTGCTCTCTCAGTGTCCAGGGTTGGACACTGAGTCACCCACACATGGGTTTTCTCTCAAACATTCCATCTCAAACATCTCTCAAACAGTGTCTGTGAGGAACTGTACAGTTATTAGACAGCAGACCCTAACTATCAGCACCAAACTGACCATCCATCCCTTCGCTACAGAGCAGAGAGGGTTCCACCTCCCATTATGCTTTGAGGTATGGTTGTCCTCAGGCATGGTCAGGGTCCTTCCCTCAGTGATAGGCAGTGAGAGCAGAAGACAAACTGCCATAAGAAACCAGTTCCACCCACACACAGTCCCTACCCAAGCTAATGCTCCTGTCCCAACTTATTCCCACAATAACCCCCCTGTCTGAAGTTGGCCTGTGGATGGCCCTTTTTCCTCTGAGAAAAAGGAGGTGTATCTAAAATAGGCCAGGGCCTGGGCCTATGGCCAAGTGTGGGTGAAAGTGGGTCAGGCTGGGGAGAGGGCAGGCTGGACGCTTCAGGGATGGGCAGGCAGGCAGCTTCAGCTGACGACACCTCCTTTGTGCTGGGCTCAGGGCTGCACACTCAATATCGCAACCTCATGGAGCCCTCCTTGTGCTGCTGTGGAGAGCCTTGGGATCTCCAGATCACAGAGGAGAAAACTGAAGTTGGGGAGTTAGGATAGGGGGCCCCAGATCCAAAGTCTGAGCTTAGAGGCAACGGAGAAGATTTCCAGGCTACACTGTGACAAAGAATAGCTTAGCCACCTGGCATCTTGATGCCAGCCAGACTGACCCAAGCCTGGGGGCCTGAAATGCATGCCCTCAGCTTCCTTTGCTGCCATTATTAAGTGGGGTTAAGAAATGAGAACAGCCAGCGATCATGGGGTCAGTGCCTTTTGAACCTCATCAGATACCCCAGCAATGGCTTGAAACCATTTGCCCAAACCCTAAAGGGTCTTTGCCTGCACCAAGACTATGGCACCTTCTCCCTGACAGACAAGTGTGAGGAGGGTGGTCATACCCTGACATCAACATGTGGGACTCTGGGGAATATTCCAGAACCATATGAGAGCAGCTAACAAGCCTCATGCTAAGACCCCCAGTGAGGCCTGTTGTAGCCTGTGAATGCCACACCATTTCTAACTCTGTAGACCTGGCCACAGGCCCGAGTCTCAGCAGCCTGAGCTCCAGACCCCACTGCGAGTCTCCAGAGCTTGCTGTTCTTTCTGCCACATTAACTGCTGTCCCTGTTGCTACACAGAACACTGACAAACTCGGCTTCAGAAATGGCTTACTGTGAGGCACAGGCTGACACGGTGGGAAGCCAAGGTGATGGGGTGTGAGGTGGCTCTCACGGTGCCTCTGCAGTCAGGAGAGAGAGAGAGGGAGGGAGGGAGGGAGGGAGAGAGGGAGAGAGAGAGAGAGAGAGAGAGAGAGAGAGAGAGAGAGAGAGAGGTGGGGAGATAAAAGCTGGTCCTCTCGGCCTCTCTGGAAACACCATCATAGACACCATGCTCAGAGCTATGCCTTCTGGGTAATTCTATCCAGTCCAGTCAATGAGGAAGATGCCCATCAGGGTGCACTGAGAGTATCTCAGGAGCCCCAGCAGAGCCTTGGCACCCTGTAACAGCAGCTCCTTCTAACCCACCCTACCCATCTGTGCTCAGATTCTTCACCCCCCTTGGCTCCATGGAGGGACCCCAGCGACAAGCTGAGCCTGCCTCAGTGCTGGCTTGGTCCCCATGCAGCTGTCCCTGTCTGCTGATCGTTTTCTTTCCTTTTGAGATCTGCCCACATCGGGCTTCTGAGGAGCAGGTGTCTTCTAACAACTGCAGTTTACCACGAGTATTTTTGGTCCCCCAATCTTGGGAAATTGCAGGGACACTGTTGGCAGCCTGAGGAGAAGACAGAACAGCCTCCCACCCCCCAAAACCCTTGCCAGCACGTGTCCTGAATAGCGAGAAAGGAACAGGACTTCTTGTCTGCTGCTGTGTGTGAGATGCCTGCAGATCACAGCTAAGAACAGTCCACAGAAGTCCAGGAGTGGCTCAGGCCTGGGGTTCTGGTCTCCCCTGAGGACAATCAGGGGCTCCCCACCTCCAGAGCAGTTCATACACAGCTCAGCTGGAGTTCTTGGGTCCTCACTGTGTGTCCTCTCCACACGTGCTTGACTATTATCTCAGTGTGGCAGCCAGTCCTGCACAGGGAGAGAGCACCTGGGAAACCACAATGTGTCTCATGTCTGTTACAGTTTAGATACAAAGATTTTAAAAGACTTGTGTGTTGAAGACCTGGGCTCCAGACTATGGCGCCTTAGGAGGCAGGGTATAGCAAGAGGAAGTCAGGTCACTGGGTATATGAAGTGGGGGATATAAGGATACACACACACATATGCACATACACACATGCATATATACACACATGCACACACACACATGCACGTGGACACACACATGCACATGCACACACACGTGCATGCAAACACACACAGAGACACATATGTACATACACATATGCATATACACACACACACACACACACACACACACACACACACACACAACTTCCTGGCTCCCAGCATCCATGTACATTGCACCACAGGTGCACAGTGAAAAGCCTAAGCAGCTTAGGTGGAAGCCTACAAAACCTGGACCCACAACCTTTCTTCTCTATAATCTCTTTGCCTCCAGTGTTTTCTTACAGTGGTAGAAAGTTGTTTACAAAATGTCCTATCGCTACAAGTCCCTGCCATTTCCTGCCACGCTTTCTGCATGACAAGAGTCAGCAAGTTCAGGTTACAGCCAAGAACACGCCTCCTCTCTAGAAAGCAACATGTGGACACTCTACAAAACAGAGCATATGCTATGGCGGAATGCAGCTCAGTTCCAAGGCTTTCCCTTCTGGGATTATCTCCATTCTACATGGCATAAGGGATGGAGAACCACAATCTACCCTTCCACACTAAATGTGGTCTGGTGGCCTTCTCAGGCTAAGAGGAGGCAGAAGTGGCCATTTGCCAATCCCGAGTCTAATCCTAAAGAGATATGACATATTTCTACTCACCTGTTCATCTACCACCATCAGTGAGAGAAGAATATGCCCAGGATAGCCCATTGACTTTATAAGAGGACCCAAGACATGGAGCAGAAGGTAACTATCCAGCAGAGGCCAGCTTGGCCTTGCCCACTCCCAGGAGATACAAGAACACAAGCGTGGATTAGCCTGTGGTACTGGAGTATAGACTTACAGCATTCCTGTAGTCACTCTTCAGGGACCCAGTGCACAGGCTCAGCAAACAACCCAGCCAGAATTAATGTCTGCCGCACTCCACAGCTGTGTGGTCCTGGAAATTTGCTACATGTCTCTGGGCCTCTGTGGCCTCATTTGTAAACTTGTAACAATCATGTCGGCTCCCTAATGGGTGTTTCGTAATGTTTAAAGATCTCCACATTCCACCTGTCTCCAGAGCTAAACCCACAGAGCCACTCCAACACAGCTTGTGAGCATCGCTCCACTGCAGGCCCTGTCCCTGCTCCTCGTGTCTCTTCTCCAGTCCTCTGCCTCCCTGGGCCACACAATGGCTGGCTGCATAACTCTCCAACAGCCGCACAGGGCTCAGGGTTGGTTCTCCTGTCATGGCTGGGTGACTTTAGAAAATGAACAGACATCTCTGTGCTCTTTTTCCTTAGTTGTAAGTGGGGATTCAAATGACTCAATGTATCAGGTGATCCTATTGACATGTCACCACCACAGCTACCATCACCATGGCCACTACCCAACAGTGCCAGGTAAAGGTGTAAAACGCTGCCTTCAGCCAATGCCCTGCCATTGCCAGGATTGTCTCTTGGTGTCTGAGGCTGGTTCTAGGATTCTGGAGAAGATAAAAGGAGGCTGCCAGGCCCTTTGGACACAATGTTGATGGCCGGGCGCAAGGACAGATACAGTGTTCACATAGTTCAACACACACACACACACACACACACACACACACACACACACACGGCACAGTCGTCTCAGAGGACTGACAGTGGAACCCTAGCTGGATGCTGTGGTCCATATTAGCCACCTGATCCAGGGAACAATTTCGGGGTAAAACAGTCCACAGTGTTTGTGTTAGTTTTCTGTTGCCATAGTAAGACGCCATGACCATGACAACTTAGAGACAAAGGTTTCTCTGGGCTTATGATTCCTAGGGATGAGACGTCTTAGCAGGAAAGCATGGCAGCAAGCAGCCAGAGCAGGAAGCCAAGAGCTCACATCTTTAACTTCAACCAGGAAACAGGGAGAGCCAACAAATAGAACAAGGTCTTTTAAATTCTCAAAGCCTACCCCCTGTGACGCACTTCCCCCCAAAGCCCACCCTCCCAGTGACGTACTTCCCCCAAAGCCCACCGTCTCCCCGTGACGTACTTCCTTCCAAAGCCCACCCTCCCAGTGACGTACTTCCTCTAAAGCCTAACTGACCCTCCGCAGTCGTACTTCCCCATCAAGGCCAGGCCATGCCACGCAAAGCTTTAGAAACAGTGCAAACTGGGAACCAGGTCTGCCAATGGCCAGGATTGTGGGGTGAGGGGCATTTCGTTCAAGTCTCCACAAAGTTCAGTGTGGATGTGACGCTTTCTAGGTGGTTTTGATCCAAGGGTAGCCGATTCAGAGGATATGGGGTCTCATAGACAGGAGTTCCCACGTGCTCTGATGATATCTCTGCTCCGCTGGAGCTGAGAGGCTGGGCTTCTCCCTCAGGAGAAGTGTTCAACTTTCCATATACATGCTTGGCTGTTTTACAACAACACATTTCCTTAAGAAAGTCTCGAGACCATCCGGTGGGATGATCTTCCACAGCCCAGCCCTCTAGTGCTCCACCAATAGGGGGCACAGAACCACCAGGCTGAGGCTCAGATGCTCCCGGGCTGAAGTGTATATAGTTCAGAGACTACCCAGCCCCTACCCAGATATTCTCCTCCCCAAGTGGTCCCCATTCCAAGTGGTCAACACCCCAGGTATTCCCAGATGTTCCCACCACAGATTCTCCCTACCACCCAAGATGCTCCCCATTGTCACGTCCCCTACTTGGAGTGCTCCCACGGAGATGCCCTCACCTCAGGTACTCCTTTCCTTAGGTGCTCCCCAACCGTAGATGCTCCCCAACCGTAGGTGCTCCCTGGCCCCCAGGATATTGAGGTACTTGCTTGCTTTGTCATCCCCAGAACTCATGCCCCCAGAGACACTGTTCCCTTTTGTGTATTTTGAAATGTGCTTCTCTACTCTGGGCACAGTCTGTGGCAGTAAACAACTTTGGCGTGGGAATTCCTCAAAAGGGATGCAAACCACAGACTCAGGTGCCCAACTCTCTCAGTGGGTCAGGTGATGGGGTCCAGGGAGTTGCTTCCTCTCCCGCCTTTCCCATCTTTTATTCCAAGCTTGTTTTGATCCTGTGGTTGCTAAGATACCAGCACTTAGTGGCAGTTTCTGAGAGGTCATGTGGTCCAGTTTGTATGAGGTCTACTCCCTGCAAAAACACCATGGGGGGGGGGAGGCAAGAGTGGGGTTCAGGCCAGGGCATGGTGGGGACTACGGATGAGACCGCATGTCCCTAAGTGCTGTGACACTGAGCCCACCAGCAGAGTCCACCTGGTCAGCACTCAGAGTTCACAAGTCTCCCAGCTCCTCTGAGCCTGTCTCCTTCCTCCAAGATGCCGTAACACTTGCCCAAGGAGTGTAAGCTCAAGGCCAGCCTGCACAACTTTCTGAAGCCCTGTCCTCCAGTGAGATTTTGGGAAAGTTGGAAGGTGCAAGAGAAAAGTGCTAGACTTGAGATGTAAAATAAGTCAGTGGTCGAGCATTTGTTTCCCTGGCATCCTCAGGACTCTAGATCCAACCCCTGGCACTGCTGAGATAGCAAACAAACAGAAAAGAAAGCTGCATGGATTAAATCATCATAGTTTCCCATACATCACATCTGAGCCTGTTTTTGTGTGTCACTTACACACACACACACACACACACACACACACACCTTTCTGAACAAGCAAAACTAGTTATAACAGAACACAGCATCTGTGGGAACTCTAAACAAAAATATCAGAAGCAGAAAGCGGAAGAATGCGTTCTGACTCATCGGCAGCTCGTGTAAAGAACAGGACCACAGAGCATGCTCACATAGGAAGCTCTCTCGTCTCCCACAGGAGCCCTCAGAGTTCTCACCCTGAACCCCAGCATCCCCAGACACATGGTGAAGTCTGTTCATTTTCTCACACAGTGGAGGTGAGCCTCAGCATCTCATGTCAGCCACATGCACTGTCCTCAAGGCTGTGGCACCAGGGGACACCTCACTCTGAGTTTGCCCAGAGCTCCCTGGTGTATGCCCTGGAAAAGGTGAATGCCTCTGTCTCCTGGCACCTTCCTGGAACCCTGTGTGTGTGTTGGTTTCCTTGTCTGTTGTTTTCTAACAACTTCCTGTATAAATCAAGACTGACCTCCAGTTCTTTTCATTAGAAACAACTGATGCCTAGGAAACAGTTGAGAGGCCAAACAGGCTGTCAGCCGTACCTCGCAGATGTTCCCTGGCCAACAGAGGTGCCTGCTCCACAGCCCACTGCCCACAGTCCCGGTCTAAGGCCAAAAGTCTGTGGACAGAGTTCAAATGAGCCCATGTGGGCAGAGTTCAAATGAGCCCATGAACACACGGAAGGAAGTTAAGGGTTAGATGCAGGTACAGGAGCACATGTGTGTGTGAGCAGGCACATGTGGATGGTGTGTGTGTGTGTGTGTATGTGTGTGTGCAGCCAGCCACATGTGGATGATGTGTGTATTCGTGTGTGAGCAGCCACGTGTGGATGGTGTGTGCGTGTGAGCAGCCACATGTGGATGCTGTGTGCGTGTGAGCAGCCACATGTGGATGCTGTGTGCATATTAACAGCCACATGTGGATGGGTATACATGTGAGCATCCACGTGTGGATGGTATGTGTGTGTGAGCAGCCACGTGTGGATGGTGTGTGCTTGTGAGCAGCCACATATGGATGGCACATCTGTAAGCAGCCATGTGTGGATGATGTGTGTGTGTGTAAGCAGCCATGTGTGGATAGCTGTGTGTGTAAACCGTCATGTGTGGGTGGGCATGAGTGTGAACAGCCACGTGTGGATGGTGTGTGAAAGAACACGACAGAGCTCCTTTCCTTTTTTTCTTTTCCTTTTTTCCTTTTGTTTACTTTTTTGAGACAGGGTCTCATGCAATTCAAGCTAGCCTTGAGCTCCCTATGGAGCCAACCATGATCTTGAACTTCTGACCCTTCTGCCTCCAAGACCCAAGTGCTGGGACTCCAGATACATGCCACCTGACTGCGCTGATGGTGCCGTGGAAGGAACCCATGGCTTCTCTCATGCTTCTAGCAAGCGATCACCTGCGCCTACGCTTCTTCTTTACCTGGCTGCCCCACCCCCATCCACTTGTAACAGTGGCTATGTAGGTGCATATTGAACATGTATGCACACACTCAATGTTTGTCTTGGACTATGGGAGGACAGGGGATCAGAGCAGTGAACTGGGGCCCTGGGACTCAGTTTCCCCATCTTAGCATGGATAGACTTGACCCTTGACCCTGCCATTCCAAAAAGCTTATTTGAGAGCGTACCACATAGGAGATAGAGACAAGTGTGTGCCTCCCTTAACACATCCTGAAGTGTTCCCTCTTTCTCGGCAAGTCTGCCTAACACACACACACACACACCCCGCCCAGGGTCATGCCTAAGCATTTACCTACCCAGCCTAACTGTCCCTAACACCAACAGCTGTCAGTAGGGTCTCACTTGCCTAGGGTCAAGTTTGGAGACATTCCTGCTTGTCAACCTGATGTTGTGATTCAAGGGACAGCCCCACAACACACGGAGCGATCCTGGAATGAGGAATGCACTGGAAGCCCCTCTCTATGCTCCTGGTCTGCCAGCATACCCGTGACCAGTATGAGGGGACTGATGACAATAGAGATAGTAATGGCTTCCCTTTCTTGCCCCAGCCACTGGGCCTGAGCTGGGGACTCCTACTTCACACAAAGCCCTCAATGGAGCTGAGCAGACCACACACATACATACACAGTCTTGCTGAGTCCCATGACGCATGTCAGCGTCTGCTCTGGAAGAAACTACCAACTGTTCATCGGCTGATCCATAGAGAGCACGGGAACAACATCTAATTTCCATAACCTGGCAGTCTGGCTCCTCCATCGTCTCCTGCCTTCACATAACTAAGTCATTCATTCATTCATTCATTCGCTGACTAGCAAGCTCAGTCTGTGAACACAGGCTCTGAGGACACCAAATGCAGAACCAGGCCTGGCATCTGCCTTCACAGAGACTTCACCGCCGAAAGGAGAAGGACATGGTCCGAGGAATTCGCCAGAAAGCTACAAAACCACCTGTGTAGGTTTGAAAAGATGGCTCAGTGGTTAAGGGCACCAGCCACTCTTGTAGAGGACCTGGCTTCAGTTCCCAGCACCCACATGGTAGTGGGTAGTTACAACCATCTGTTAACTCCAGTTCCAAGGGAACTGATGCTTTCTTCTGGTCTCTGAGGGCACCAGGGATGTAAAAGGTTCACAAGCATGCATGAGGCTGAACAATAATACACATAAAATAATGAAATAATTAGACAGGTTTTTTTACAAATCTGGGGACATCGTGTCAGGCCACTGACTTCTCTACAAGAAGCCTCAAAAAGTTCTAACCCCCACTACCCATCCCCTTCACCCAGTATTTTGCCCCTACACCAGAGAGCTGAGATGCACGCAGGGCAGAGGCTGCAAAGTACCCACAGGCAGCTGGGAAAATGAGCAATCTTCCAGTTCTAACTCTGTGGCTCCTGTGTCAGGTGTGAGGCGTCCACGGCTCTGAGACAGGAAATAAGCCAGGCGCTGATGGCTCTCAGCAGGAGTGGCAAAGGCCGCTGCTAATCTGAACCGACTTCAAGTAAAAGCCATCAGCTCTGTGTGGATCTGTCTTCGAACCCTGAGCATGTGCAAGTGGGGAGGTGGGGAGGACGAAGAGGAGACTCATCAGAGTCCCAGGGCCCCATCCAGGCAAGGTGGAGGGAGTTCCCCGAGGTACCAGTAAAGGCACACCCCACTGTGAACCCCCAACGGTTCCTTGTACCAAGAACATCTGCATTTGAAGTCTGGGGGTTCCCCACCCGGGAGGTAAGGAGGGGCCTCTTGTCCAGCTATGAGCTGTCACACACCTGCTCTGTGTCAGGGATTGTGAGGCACTGGAGACCCTGGGGTGAGCTAGCCTGGGCTTTGTCCAGATCCAGCTATGAGCTATCACACACCTGCTCTGTATCAGGGATTGTGAGGCACTAGAGACCCTGGGGTGAGCTAGCCTGGGCTTTGTCCAGATCCAGCTATGAGCTGTCACACACCTGCTCTGTGTCAGGGATTGTGAGGCACTGGAGACCCTGGGGTGAGCTAGCCTGGCCTTTGTCCAGATGTAGCTCACAGTCCAGTGGGGAAGCCTGTTATAAGCTAACACAGTTGCTGGGGGAGGGGCTGATGAGCTGATGAGTGAATAGAAAGCACCTATCCGGAGCCTGGAAGGAAGGAAGACAGAGGGATTGGGAAGATGGTTGAGTGAGGGACTCCAGAACTTCTAACTTCCAAGAGAAACGTTTTTGAAGATTGTTAACACGCCACTAGCCAACCCAAGAGCTAAGAATGTCACCAAATATCACCTGAGGTCTGCAGCAGAACTGTCCCTGGTCCATGTTCTGAAGGAGAATGAGAGGGAAGAAGCTGTCTGTGTCCTCGATGGTTTTTGTGTCAACTAGACACAAGCTAGAGTCATCAGAGAGGAGGGAGCCTCAATTGAGAAAATGTCTCCATAAAAGCAGTCTGTAGATAAACATGTGGAATATTTTCTTAATTAGCAATTGATGGGGGGAGGGCCCCGCCCATTGTGGGTGGCGCCACGCCTGGGCTAGTGGTTCTGGATTCTATAAGAAAGTAGGCTGAGCAAACCATGGGGAGCAAGCCAGTGAGCAGCACCCCTCCATGGCCTCTGCATCAGTTCCTGCCTCCAGGCTCCTACCCTGCTTGAGTTCCTATCCTGGCTTCCTTCAGTCATGAACTCAGACGTGGAAGTGTAAGCTGAATCAACCCTTTCCTCCCCAATTTGCTTTGGTCATGATGTTTATCACAGCACTAGAAACCCTATAAAGGCTGGGTGGCTGGTCAGAAATGCAGCAGTGTGGACAGGTTGGAATGTTGCCAAGTACAGAGCCGAATTCTCTTGGGGCATCTCTGGCCCTTTGATATATATTGGCTTTCTCTGTGCCTGATCCAGCAGCTTTTGCGACCATTAGATATTTCCAATGTATGAATACACCCCCAGTGTTCACCAACCAACAGGCTGAGAAAGCTATGGGACAGCATCTGGGGTGTAGCTGCGATGCCTCTGCACCGCTGTAACCCATTTATCTGATGCCACTTCCAATATTATAAAAGGGCCTTGATTTCTGGCTTTCTTTTGTTCCGTGACTACAAAGTTTCATGAAACACCATGTGGGAACGTGGTGTTTAGGGTGACCCCAGTGTGTTCCCAGCCCACACAACAAATCCTTTTGCGCAATGTTTTAAATATTTTAAATGCTTGGGAGCGGAGAGGGAACTTTCTTAGGAAAGATCCGGGTTTTTTTTTTTTTTTTTTTTTTTTTTTTTTTTTTTTTTTTTTTTGTAAAGCGAGAATGAAATTCAAATTTAAGATTCCTGAAGTTTCATGGAAGCTGGTCGGCGTTGTGGTTTACACATGCGCAGGGCCCTTCCTGCGGAAGACACCAGAAAGGCTCGTGGGCGCCCACGCGAGGCGGTCAGCACAGAAACGCAAAAGAAACTAGGCGACCCCGAGAGACCTGGCCGCGAGGAAGCCAAGAATAAAACATTTTTATTTTGTCTCCGCGGCGGTTTGTGTTCTAACTTTTGTTCCAGAGATTGGAAGCATGAAACGAAACGCCGATCTTTTCCTGCAGACACCTTATATTTTTAGAGTCCGTGCGTGTCCCGCATGCGCTCCTGCGTGGGACCCGGGAGGGCTCAGCCTCCCAGCAGATCAGCAGCCAGGGGGCGCGAGGCCCCGCCCACCTCGGTGACTGGCGGAGCGCTGAGGATGGCGCTTTGCTGACACCTCGTGGCCAGTATGGGAAATGGCTTCCAGAAGGCTGGGAAGGGGAGTGGACAAGTCCTTGGAGACCAGAGAGGCGGTTTGTGGACTTCCTGGACAAGTAGAGGATGAAAGAAATGGGGGAAGGTGGTGGACAGATCACACCCTACAGTGACAAACGGGGGCAGGGACTAAGACCAGCTACCAAATCCTTGAATCCAGGCCCAAGAGAACCTGTGTCCTGCTGGATTTCATACACCAAGTCCCTGTCCCGCCCCATGGAAGCGACGCCCTATGTTCCCAGAATCTCCATGGAAGGTGGCGTTTTCTGAGGATGGCCACCACTAGATGGCCCCACTGACTGGTGAGACCTTTGCCTCTTTCTCCCAAACCTGGGCAACCCCACCTGACGTGGGACGTGTCGGGAGAATGAGGAACCACTCACAAAGATGTCTTTCAGCTTCACCTTCCACCTGGGGGCACTGGCTCCTGGAAGCCATTGCCAGGAAGTAAGGATGGCAGTACCCCAAGGACCACCCACTTGGGTGTGTCCAAGCGGACAGCGGTAGCTGATGCCCAGCCAGCAGCTATTCAGCCATGTGAATCCTTCCCTGCGGGAAGCCACCCTTGCCGATCCATCTGAGATTAGCTGACCCACTAGGTGCTCCCAAAGTTCTGGATCTTCAAACAAAAGAAAACATTGTTAAAGCTTTTACCACTTACTTTGTGAGAGGTTCACAGTAAGCATTACATACTCCTCATATCTCAGGACCCACTCAGCCAAGGCTCAGGAGCTTCCTATGTGTGCGCAGGGGCAGGGGGGAGGAGGGAGGGGAGGAGCGGTTTATCATGCCTCTCCTTGACTCCTCTGTTGATCACCTTAACATTACCTGGAAAATTTCACACCTCCACACCCCTTTAAACAACACTTCACCACTTAGGATGTCCTCACCTGGCCTAGGGGTGGCTCTTTTCTCATGCTACTACCGTGGGAGTTGGGGGGGGGGGTGGCTGGGACAGAGAACTAGACAGGTGTTCCTGTTTGGTTGAGGCGTTGTCAGGTCAGCTCCTCCCACACGCTGCAGGGAGTGTGCTCCACCATTCTGCTGCCCTCAGCATTCTTTGGACTTCCCTCGGGTGATAAAAGCAATAAACCCTTCTTAGTGTGGTGTGTTGGGTCTCCCTAGAGGGACAGAACCAATAAAGGAATGATGTAGTGAAATACATAATAATAATAATAAAAAAAGATTTATTCCATTGGCTCAGCCAGACTAGGTCGTCCAACAACAGTTCCTCCCACCGTGGATATACAGAGAACCCAGGGGCCTTTCAGTCAACAAAACTGGATGCCAGGAAGTCCCAGGATAGTTCTGCAAGAGGTTCCTGTGGAGGGGCTGGGGTCCAATCCACACAGTAAGGCTGAAGACGCTGGAGTCTGGTGTCCACGCAGGACAAAGCAGCAGCAGCAGACGCACTCTAGGGCAGGAGCTGAGGCAGGTGGACCCACCTGTCTCCAAGGTGCACTTCTTTATATCCAAGCCTCCTGTTGCTTCATCAGGGCGGTCATTACCCTCCGTTACTCTTCCTGGCCATCCTTTCATAGACTCAGGCAGAGCGTGTCCCACTGGTGATTCCAGTCCCGCCAAGTTGACAGCGAGACCAATATTCACACATAACCGTCCATGGTACTGGGTGTTTGTGTCTGTTTCCCCTTCTCATAAGGACACCTCATGTGGGATTAGGGGCCCCAACTGTACCATTTCATTATCTGCTCCAACCAACATCCAAAAAATGCACCCCCCTGAGTTCCTGGGGGCCTGTTTGCAAGTCATGAATGAGGCAACTCCATCAATAATAATCACCACGGCTCAACTACCCACCTTGTTTGGTCCCAGGAAGAAAGTAGACCCTTGATACTGGTGGTCGAAGAATGAGCAAGAAATGGAAGCCATTAACATTGTATTATATTGTAACATTGTATTTTAGCATTGTCTTAGTGTATTGTAACAATGTATTGATCCCCCTGCTGTGGGTCGAGTGGGCCTCCCACAGCTCAACTGCTGTAAGTAACACACACACAGTGTGGACACCCCATACACACACAATGTGGTGGTGCTGAAAGGTGATGTTCTGTAGCATGCTGTGTGAGGCCCAGAAGGTCAGCCACACTGGCTACTTTGCAAGGTAAATCAAATAGACAACAGCTCAGGGAGCCATTACTGGTGTGTTCTCTGTCACACAGCTATGGAGTGGCAGAGATGTAAGAGTCAATGGGGTCTTACTACAGACCTCAGCCCAGATGCCTGCTACCTGCCCATCTCCCTCTCCCTCACCTCCTCCCCTCCCCCTTCCCTCCATCTTACCCTCTTCCCTCCTTCCCCTCCCTCTCCTTCTCCCTCACCTCCCCCTTCCCCTCCTCCTCCCTTCCATCTTCCTCTCCCCCCTCAACCCTCCCTCTCCCTCTCCTCCTTCCCTCCCTCCTTCCCTTCCTTCTCCCCCTCTCCTTCCCCTCATCTCCTCCTTCTTCCCCTTTCTCTCTTCACCCCTCTCCTCCCTCTCTCTCCTCTCCTCCCTCTTCCTCTCTACCTTCCCTCCCTCCCCCCTTCTTTCTCCCTTCCTTCCCTCTCCCTCCTCTCCCTTTTCCTCTCTACTTTACCTCCCCTTGCCTCCGTCTCTCTCTCTCTCTCTCTATCTCTCTCTGTCTCTCTCTCTCTCTCTCACACACACACACACATCACATCACATCACATCACATCACATCACATCACATCACATCACATGCACACACATGTGCCCCAGGTATGCCATGAATAAAAGACGCATAGCAAACAAGTTGCAAGCCACACTTTATTCACTCTGGGTGTCAGGAGGCCCTGGGATGGTGGGCCTAGACCCTGGGGAGGGGAGGATCAGGGCTCTAGCTGGAGGGGTGGAAGGCGCCTCGCTGGTGCCACTGCATATCACGGATGCGACGCACAGACTGCACCTGGGGGTGAGGAGCCCCAAAGTCGCTGTTGTCCTTGTAATCCCCCTTCTCCAGCAGGTACTGCAGCCCACGGTAGCCGGGGTACTGGTAGCCAACCCATCTGCAGGCAGAAGTAGCAGGGAGACATGGTGAGATGAAAAAAGTGAGTTTGGGTGTCCTGACACCAGGAGAGGTAGGAGAGACCCTGCTTGCTTCTTTCCCCTGACAGGGAGCTCACTACCTCACTACACACTGGATATTCCACAAAAGCTTAAAATCACATGGTCTCCCATGCTGCCTCAGGACATCCTATCTTGGCCCTATGCCCAGCAACAAGGCTCAAGGAGAGGAGGAGATAGAGAGGACTCTCTACCACCCATCTACATTCAGTGCCTTGACCAGGCAGGGTGTGAGTAGCTCTTGACCTCTTGATGAAAATAACAACTTTCTCCAGCCCAGGCAGAGGGTCTTACCTGACAGACTCTGGATACCTCCACCCCTGCCCTGCAGTCCTAAGCTCTGCCATGGCCACATGGCCACATTCCACCATAGAGAACAGGACTGCCCGCCAAGGCTTCCTCTCACCACAGGGCCACTACCCCACAGCTTTCTTTGAATGACTTTTGGACCCTCTTTGCCCTGCAATTCCAACTCTGCCTTCGGGTCTCAGCTCAAGAGTCTGAGGGAAGCCCCTTAGGTTTGTGTGAAGCGTTAAATGATTGATTGACAACTGTCCCTCTGGAGGGCAGACTACTCAATCTCACCATCTCCCTTCAAATATGGAGCACCTGACACAGTGTGAGGCACTTGGCACTGATGGGTAAATTAAAACAGCCAAGGATGATGACTGGCTGTACAGAGAGGTTTATACTGATGGGACCTGACAACCCCTCAGAAGCCAGGGTACATGTTCAAGCCAGCTCTGCTGGGGCCCAACACCCTGATTTGAAGCATCCCCCAATTCCTGCGGTGCAAACAGCCAGTAGAGCTGATTACAAGTTGCCACTAGTTAGGGAAGCTTATTCCAAAAAGATTGATCATTGCCCTCTGTTTCCCCAAAGGCTTCTGGGACCACAGGACTCAGATTTGGTGGAGACCAGAGGGCAGGACACAGAATTACTGAGAGTGACACATGGAAGAAAGGTGGACAGAGGGCTGGGGACCCCAAGATCATTGGCTGTATGGAACAGAGCCCACACAGAGAGGCCTGGTGCCCTCTGGACGCATCAGAACGTGTGATGACCCAGGGATGACCAGATCCCACCCATCCCCCCAGCCCACTCCCAGTTTCAGGGTGCCTTGCTCTTTCTTAATAAACTGCCTTTTCTACCAGGGGGGTTGGAAGAGAGAGAGAGAGAGAGAGAGAGAGAGAGAGAGAGAGAGAGAGCGCTCAGGAATATGTGTATTGTCCCTCTGTGTCTGTGAGCATGACCTGGAGTATGTGTCCAACTTTGACAGACTGCCGTGTGTGTGTGTGTGTGTGTGTGTGTGTGTGTGTGTGTGTGTGTGCAGCCACACCTGGCCTGACAGGTGTGCATGTGCAGCCACACCTGGCTTTTTTCACCGGTGTGGGAATTCTAACTCAAGTGCCCATGCTTATGCAGCAAGCCTAACTGCAAAGCCAGCCAAGTGAGTCCTTACCCTTATCATACTGCCATCACACTGATATGGAGACAGTCATTGTGCTGTGCTGCTCCCAACAGAAAAGCATGTCTGTGTTTAGTACGTGTGTGTGTGTGCACGCTTATCTGTGTGTGTACATGTGTATATACCTGTGTGTGCATATTTGTGTACCTGTGTGTGCTCATGCATGAGTGTGTGTGCATGTGCATATGTGTGTGTGCTTATCTCTGTGTGTACATGTGTATATACCTGTGTGTGCATATTTGTGTACCTGTATGTGCTCATGCATGAGTGTGTGTGCACGTGTGCACGTGTGTGTGTGTGTGTGTGTGTGTGTGTGTGTGCGTATTCATGTGTTTCAAGAATGTTCCTCCCCTGGCTGGTCAAAACTGAGCAGCAGAGCTGCAGGCACAGAATAACAACTGTGTGCACCTCTCCAGCACACATTGCCTGAGGATCCACCTAGGACGTCATGTGCACTCTGGTTCACAGTGAGAATTCCACGGGCTGGAAGCCAAGGTCACATGTCAAAGGGGAATTACTCCTTCAAACTGTAGCCTCAGATGTCTGCAGGGACAGAGGGTCCACCTCCTCCCCATTGAGCAAAGAACATTCTGTTTGTGGCATCTGATGCTTCTGCCTGCCCAGGTGACACTGAGGGACAGGATGGGGGGACACAGCCCAGGATCTAACTTCCCACAGCCTACAGGCTGGTGATTCCCACCAGATGGTCTGAAAGTGAGAGGAAGCCAATGTGAGCCCTCCTCCCCAGTGAGCTCAGGACAGAACAGGGCTTGGGGTCCCAGAGGCTGTGGGCTGGGGTCACACTCACGTGCCGCTCTGCACTCGCACAGAAGACACCTTTTCCTGGTACCCATGGGCGTGAAAGCTGGGCACGTCATCATCCACGATCTCCATCTTCTTCCCAGTAAAGTTGGGGTTCTCATATAAGATGATCTTGTGCTCTTGGCTGTCCTGTGGACAGAGGGGGGTGGGTGAAGCCTGGGACACCCCTCCCTTCCTGTCCCACCTTCTACCCACCTCTGCCAATATGTCCACTTCCAGGTGGGACAAGGGCTCTGGCTAGCGACTGGATTCCTATGGAGCAACTGTCATGGGACAGCCAAGCTCAGATCCTGTGCTTGGGAAGCATTTGATTCTGCGACTCCAGATTGCCTCCTGCAACCTCCGCTTCCTACTACATAAACAGCAGCCATAGCTCAGCACTTGCACACATGCAGGCTTCCATGGCCCCAGCAGGCTCAGGGTCTCCCAGCATCTTCAGACCGCCCCAGTAACCGACTGCCCCGGTGAAATTTTTCTTAGTTTATTTTCCCATCCTTTTAGAAGTTCATATTACCACTTGACACAGGACAGAACTGAGGCTCAGAGAGGGCAAGCCACTTGCCCAAAATCACACAGCTGAGAGCAGCAGAGTCAGCACAAGAGCCCGTACGGGTCTAGGGGAAGTCCAGTGATCTACCGAGCTCCAGGAGGTGCAGGTCTGGCTTTGGAAGGTTTAGGTACGAAACCGAGCATTTGCTGAGTCCTTTCCCTACTCAACAGTTCACATGCTAGTAAGAATCAGGGTCAGAGATAGACCAGAAGCTCACATTGCCTGAGTCTTGACTTCCCCTTTCGCCTAGCCCCAGAATATCCTAATACTCATGATTGCTAGTGATTGAATCTGGTCCTAAGGGACATGGTCCACAGGACAACACAGTTGTTCCAGGAATCGCATCCCCTGGAGCTGGGCTAGGAATGAGGATATCTTTACCAGCAAGAACTAAAGTCCATTTTGCAGATGAGCAAATAGAGGCTCAAGGAGGCCAAATGCCACAACGGTGGTCCCTGGCCAATCATAACAGTGTAATGTGTGTTGTAAGTCTCCTGGGCCCTGGTGCTTTGGCTCCATGATACAGGGGAAGGCAGGAAGATGCAAAGGAGCTTACCACTTTGATGGGCCTCAGAGAGCTGAGGGAGTCTGTCCTCCGGCTGCTGGTCCAGGAGTCCCAGCGTGGGTACTCACCCTTTTCAAACACAAACTGCTCTCCCTTGCAGTTAGCCTGCTCGTAGCCCACCCAGCTGCAAGACACAAGAAAGGGCTGGTGACTTCCTCTCCTGGCATCGTGCAGTGGGGTCGTGGTACCTCAACCCAGCCGCAGCGGCCCCATCTGAACCCAAGCACAAAGACTGTATGTGCAAGGTCACTAGGCCCTGCTGCCTTTGATGCCTGTAGCACACGGGAGAATTAATCCCCAAGTCTGAAGAGCAGCTTGGTTACAGATGACAGTGCACACATCCTGTGCCCTAAGGCCAAGAGGATGCTGGGAATGTAATAACCAGCTCTGAATGCAGAACAAGAACCCCACAGCCCCGTCTAGTGACGCTGGCCAGTGTCCACAGTCTGTGTGCCTGAGCCTGGAGGCTATGAGTGGTCAGGGTGACCTCAGCCAGACAGGGAGATTAGAAAGGTGAGCGCCATCTTGGCATTGAGCACACCTATGTGTGGTTCAGTGTGGGCTATGAGGTCGCCCGAGTCACAGCTTCATCCACAGCAGGCTCCAGAATCAATTCTTATATTGGCTCTCTACTTGCCTTTACAGGAGACTCTAGGCTCCTAGATTCACAGGAGAGAGGTGATCAATGCTGGTAAGAAACAGGGCTGGAATCTAAAGAGGCTTGAGTCATAACTCAACAACAACAGCAAGAGCCTCCCGTGTGTTCTAAATCACCTGCAGGTGACTTGGAACAGCAGGTGCCTTTGGGGCAGTGTGCAAACTATCATAGCCTACTTCTTAGGGAAAAGCCTAGAGGAAGTGAGAGTTTGCTTGCTAGGACGAGATGTGATTTCCCTCCAGATATTTTTCTGCTTCTGATTATTTGAATCTGGGGACGTGACCCCTGTGGACCAGACAGGGTTGACGGTAACCCACAGCGCTCCCTTGGGAGGGCATGGCCCACAAAGGAAGGAGAAATAGGAAGGAGGAATGGGATTCTGAAATGCCAAGTTTCTCAGGCTCTTGTGCGACAATGGCGGCCTCTCAGATCTAAGTGGTTGGTGAGAAGGCAACTGTCTGTCACTTGCATTTAAAGGAAGGCTTACACAAGATCCAGCAAGTCCGCTTGTAGCTCTGGGTTCTTGAGAACAGCAACCAGAGCTCAAGCAGGGCTGAACAAGCAAATGTTTACAAGACCCAACAGCTGAGAGCTCAGACCTCCACCAGCCGGGACCAGGCAGATGAATTAGGGAACACATACGAAACCACCATATGTAGCGATGGATGATGCAGGTTCACAAACTCAGCTGGACATAAATATGACCAGGAGACCTGGCTTGCAATGGATTCCTGAGCTCTAAGCCCGGGAGTCTGAGGTTGGGCCAGAGAGCTACATCGAAACTGTCCTTCTGTGGGTTTCATACGTAAGGACCTCACGCTGTTCTGAAAGATGACCATGTGAAGTGTGACTTGTGACACAGGTAATGTCACAAGTGCTGTCTCCTGACATTTCACAACACTGCACAATACACCCAAATATGATCAAAACCAAACAAACCAACAACCAAACCCACAAATACATCCACAGAAAGAAATCTAGATTTTCAAAATCTTAACAAGGAATACTTCTGAAAGGTAAGAAAGATTCAGTTAAAATTGGGAGTAGTTGGACAAATCTTTGCTAAGTCATTCAAGTATTAATATTTTTCCTGGAATCCCTGCACTGAGAGAGTCCTGAGTTCAAAACTCACCTGGTGCCGGGTAGTGGTGGCGCACGCCTTTAATCCCAGCACTTGGGAGGCAGAGGCAGGCAGATTTCTGAGTTCGAGGCCAGCCTGGTCTACAGAGTGAGTTCCAGGACAGCCAGGACTACACAGAGAAACCCTGTCTCGAAAAACCAAAAAAAAAAACCTCACCTGGTTTAAGTAATGGGAACCCTCCCCCCACCAAAAGACAAAAATGAAAAATTTAATGGCTAGTTTTAAAAAGGCATGTTCTTATAAAGAGTGTTAATGTATATAAAATAGTTTATAAAACAGTTTTGAAGAGCAAGTGGGGGTTCACTGTGCATAGGCAAGGCCATGGGTTTCACCCTCAGTAGCCCCTCAACACGCACACACATACTCACGTACACACACACACACACACACACCTGGTCAAACACAGAAACTTATTTTCAACATTAAAAATGTGTTTTGGGGAATTCTCAAATGGTAAACGTGGATGAGACCAGAGGTTCTGCTCAAAGGCTGAAGACTGGAGTTTTCCTGAGGCACAGCCTGGTTCCCTGCGGATGCTTAAAAACTGCATCTGCTCAGACAGTGGGTCACACTCAGCAAATTCTCCTAAAACCTGTTTGGTGCAGGATTCCTGAACCATCAGACATACTGGCCTACTGGCTTGCTGGGATCGCTGGCACCCCCAAACTCACATTTACCAAGAATTGCTGAGGGAGGTAGAGCCACTACAACCCTCTTGCATCTCACTCTGTGGTAAGGGAAGAGCCTACCCTACCCCCATAATTACATCCCTTCTCTCTTGAGCAGAGACAGGGCCTAAAGAGTGATAGCCAAGGTGTCGACTACAAAAGAGATACCTAGTATCACAGAAGGAAGTCTATGGCCAGACACCACACAGCCTGGAAGTCGCCTAACTGGGATTTGAACCCAGCTCTCTGCCACCTAAGCACAAACTCCCTGCGGGCTGTCAGATCCCATGCCCCCATCAACCTAGGAGCACAGCAGAAACGTCAGATGGCCCCATTCAGCACCCTGATTGCCAGGCTCTGACAGCCTTAAGCTAGATAAGACCACCCAGATACTCACGGTCCAGCCTGCACCAGGACAGAGCCTGCCTTTTCCATCCCTGTCTCCTTCAGGTTGGGGCAGGGCCCGCTGAGCTCATGGGAATGGCCCTGGAAGTTCTCCTGTTCGAAGATGATGATCTGGGAAGAACAGGGAGAGTTGAACAGGAGGTGAGCAGGCTCAGAGACCCTCAGGAATGCCAGCGTCCACCCCTCTGAGTCAGAACAGGTATAACACGTGAGTAAGGACTTCAGACCTCGAGCCTGCCAGGGCTGTTTTCCTGTCAGTACAATGGGTGGCAGAGCTAGGGACATGGCAGGCATGACGGCCAGCATTTTCTCAGTCATGACAGACACCCTGGTGTGCTAGAGATTAAATCAGAGCCACTCTACATGCCCAGCTGCCTCTCTGCACTAAGCAGCTTCCCCTGGAAGTACATTAACTAGGGTGGCTGGTACAGGTCAGGGCCTGGACTTATATGAAATAGCAGAGACAAGCAGATAGCATTCAAGCTGAGTGTGCACACCAAACCCAGCATCTTGATAAAAGGTAGTCTCGTGGCATTGGTTCTAGGGTGCAGCACCCCAGATCCCAGATGCCACTCAGCTCCCAGGAGGTGCCACATCAGGAGGTGCAAGAGCCCCCTCTACAGATCTCTTGGCCCTCAAGCCTCTACCCATGGAGGTCTTCAGGACTCCTTGGATCCATATGAGACGGCTCTCAATAGAAATCCTCTCCTCACCTCACCCTGCCTTTGCATCAGCCCTTGGTAGGGGACCAGCAGAGACTCTGCAGTGTGAGGGGAGCCGCTGAAGGCCTTGCAACCATGAGCTAAAAAAGGACAGAGTCTGTGTTCACAACTGCACTGAGAACTGGGAGCCTTTCCAGCCTCTCATCCATGTCCCTGAGAGATGGGAGCCTGCAGGCACTCCTTGTTGAAGAAGTGGGCAGATGAGGGGTGGCTGCAGGGTCTGCAAGGTCAGCACTGGCTGGAGAAAGCACTTCTGGTTCCCAGACTGAGGATTAGAGAGATAAAGGGAGCAAACAGAGTGGCCAGGAGGGCTCAGGGGCAGATTCCATGGGTCCAGGTCAGCCTTCATGGTCACTGACCACTGTGGGCACAGCAGCGGAAGACATGGGCTCTGTCTCCACTTTTCTGTGGAGCCCTGGGAGGAACTAAACTTTTCAGCTCTCTACTGGGCAAACCAGGAAAAGGTAGCCATTTGCAGGAGCATTGAGAAGATGTAGACTATGCAAGTCAGGGGCTAAGGGGCCATTACCTGGCCTGGGATATAAGAGCATGGTGGGGAGTGGCCAGTGGGGATGGGTCAGGCTCTCCATGCATTTGAGAAGCCCTGGGTCTCAGGAGTGCTATATCCTGCTGCTGGTATGGAAAATACTAATGCTAATAATAAAATGTTATATTACTAATTAATATAATTATATAATTAAAGTATTTTATTATTATTATTATTATTATTATTATTATTATTATTATTATTATTACAGATTCAATATTCTTTCCTGTTGGTCAACTCTTTAACCTTGTACTACCCAGTGCAGAAGCCACCAGATGCTTGGCCCTGGACATCTAGTTGTCTCTAATGTGGACTCTTCATAGGAAAAACAGATTTGAAGACAGGCAGAGTTAGTGGACTGTTTAACAACACAGAATATAAAAAATTAATAGCCCGTTCCTTTTTTTTTTTTTTTACAGTTTCCATTGTGACTATTGAAAGATTTTAATTGTGGATGTGATTCACAGTATATATGTGACATCACCGCACATCTGTGACATCATAAAAAGTATATGACATCACCGTATATGTATGTGATGGCACAGTATATTTATGACATCACAGCATGTGTGTGTAACACCACAGTACTGAAGAGCTGTACACAACCTCATTTTTCTTCAAACTCACCCAATTCGCTGGCAACCTCAGGACCTTTGCACATGCTGTTTCCATCGCTCCAGAGTCCTCATCATTCTCTCACCCTATTTTCCCATGGTTGCTCCCTCCCTTGACCCCAGTCACCTCTTCAGGGGGATGCACCATTTGCTGGGTAGCCCAGCCCTGAGGATCCCCTGGATCTGCTTAATGTTAGATGTCTTTCACTCCTCAAGGCTACAGTTTATCTTCGTGCTGATGTACAAATGAAGTTCATGGGGATGGAATTAGGAGGTAGGACTGGACCAGATTGGGTGAGACCAGCCTTTGAGATTGGGATAACCTCCACTCCCTCAGAAGTGTGGGAGTCTGAAAGCAAAGCAGAAGGCCTGAGCAGCATCGGGGGTGGGGACCTATGCCTCTCCAGGTGGAGGCTAAGCCTGGTTTCTGGGACTCCACAACTGTCCTATGTGTCACTCCCCATTGTGTAAGGCTGATGTTCAGAGATGTCAAGCCATCAGCTGGGGGTCAGACAGCAGGGAGTGGAGCTAGACTCCTCTCCAATTGGCACCCAGTCTCTGCCCCAGTCTCGGGGAGTCCTGTGGGCAGTAGCATGCGTGGGGCAGCAGAGAAGCAGAGAAGTTTAAAGTCTGAAGCTGATGCTGGACATTCGGGTGGGAGCGGGCACGGGGAATCGGCCCCGGGTATGCAGCTCGAGGAGACTGAGTCCCCTGAGGAACAGGGTGGAGAGAGGGCACCAGAAGGAGGAAGTTGACTTTGCAGAGAGAACGGAGCACATAGAGGCTGCCTGCCCCTCCCTCCAGCAGGATACCCACCTTAGGGTTAAGGGGCTGGGGCTTGCCCGCCTGTGTCTGGTGGTCTGAGGCCATGGTGGACTCTGGTGTCGAGGTGACCTGAAAGAAAGGTTGTGTGAGGACCTTGCTGGTCCTTGGCTTCAAGCTGCCAGAGGACGTCTGGGCCAACCCTGGTCCAGCCCTCAGTCCTTTTCTCTTTGGCCCGGTTTCAGATTGTTCTGGAAGCAGCCACCTGGCCTCTGGCCTCGCCTTCACTATGAATCCAGCTCAACTGTGAGCAGAAGACTCCCATTTCTCCCACAGTCTCTCGCCCCGATGCTAGGCTCCGGCGCTATGGAGTCATGTTGGAAGGCCTCCCTGGGACCACTTCCAGCTCATCAAATTCTCTGCCTTTGGGTGTTGGGCTCAGTTGGGCCAGCCCAAGCGCTTATTCTGCTATCCAGCAGCTGAAGGACCACTCACAAGTCTCACCCTCTCCTCGTGCCTCAGTTTACCACTCTGTACACCAGGAGAGTAATAGAGGTGCCTCACCCTGTCTGAACCAGGACTGCATACAACTGTGTGCATCTGACAGGGCCCTGGAGTGCACACTCTGCACTCAGGAAGGGACAGCCAAGGGAGGCGTGGTTAGGATATTTCCAGGGGATTTGCTGACACTGAAATCACAGCACTCAGGAGCAAGTACAGCCGAGGTTAGCCCACATGTTTTCCCCAAAGCTGGCCCAAGGGAGCTGCAATCACTAGACATAAGAAAGCGGACTCAGCAACCTAGACATGGTCAAGGTGGGGGCTATCTCTGGCTCCCAAGCCAAATGCATCTTCTTTTCTAGTCTCCAGCATTTAAAAAAAAAAAAAATGGGTTGGAGATGCTGAGAAGCTGGTTAATATATTAACGAGTATCCTTGTCCAGGCACTGGCTGTGCACTGGGCCAGACTACTAGATTGCTTCCTAACCCATAGCAGAGGGAGTTTGATGACCCTTCTCCCCAATTAACAGAAGGGAAAACTGAGGCCAAGTGCTGAATTCTCTGCTCCATGCTTTCCAACATGGATTTAAAAAAAAGAGAGAGCAAAGGGGCAAAGGGCAGAGCAAGCAGCAGAAGCCTTCTTACCAGATTGCCAGCCCCCGCGAGTGCCGTGAAGCCAGGCTGGCAGGAGGTGGTATTTATACCTTCCCCAGGGGAGCTGGTGCCAAGATGGATGACCGCTGCATCCCTGCAGAAAGCGGGGTGAGAATGCGGGCTAAGCCTACACCAAAGCCCAGGTCAGCAAATGCCCACAGACATTGTGTCTCCACACAATAATGTCATTAGCTTTCAGATTCGGCTGCGCCAGTGTGTCAGGCGGCTGGGCAAGGGGATGCCCTACTTTGCAAACATCAGCCATCCTGATGCCAGGACGGGGCCATGCCAGGTTCACGGGTGCAGTCACCAGGCCTGGGGCACAGCAGGCAGAGGCCTAGAGGCCTTCTCCGTGTCTGGGAAAGGCAAGCAGAAAGGGAGGCTTTAGGAAGAGGCCAACAGTCATTCATCCACCCACATAACCCAGGCCAATCCACCCATCCATCCATCCATTCATCCACCCACCCACATACCCCAAAGCCCATCCCCCCACCCATCCATCCACTGTCCTCATTAGTTTTATGTCAACTTGGCACAAGCTAGAGTGATATGAAAGAAGGAACCACCAATTGAGAAAATGTCTCCTTAAGAGCCCACTGTAAGGCATTTTCCCAATTAGTGGTGGATGGGGGAAGACTCAGTCCATTGTGGGTGGGGCCATCCCTGGGCTGCTGGTCCTAGGTTCTATAAGAAAGCAGGCTGAGCAAGTCAGGAGAATCAAGCCAGTAAGCAGCACCCCTCCATGGCCTCTGCATCAGCTCCTGCCTCCAGGTTCACTGCCCTGTTTGAGTTCCTGTCCTGACTTCCTCCCAGGAGGAACAGTGCTGTGAAAGTGTGAGGCAAATAAACCCTTTCGACACAACTTGTGTTTTGGTCATGGTGATTCATTACATCAATGGAAACCCCGTGACTAAGACAATCCACTCATATGTTCATCATTGACCCAGCCATCTGACTCTACACCTTTTCAACCCGTTTATTAATATGCCTACATATTCATCCATTCACTTATCCATCCACCCATCCATCCATTCACCTATCTATCCATCCATCCATCTACCCATCCATCCATCCATCCATCCACTCATCCTTCTGCCCATCCATCCATCCATCCATCCACTTATCCATCCATCCATCCATCCATCCACTCATCCTTCTGCCCATCCATCCATCTATCCACTTATCCATCCATCCATTCACCTATCCATCTATCCATCCACTTATCCATCCATCCATCCATTCACCTATCCACCCATCCATCCATCCATCCACTTATCCATCCATCCATCCATCCACTCATCCTTCTGCCCATCCATCCATCCATCCATCCATCCACTTATCCATCCATCCATCCATTCACCTATCCATCCATCCATCCATCCACTTATCCATCCATCCATCCATCCATTCACCTATCCATCCATCCATCCATCCATCCATCCATCCATCCACCCATCCACCCATCCATTCATCCATCCATCCATCTATCCATCCATCCATCCATCCACTTACCCATTGATGATCCATCCACCTGGGAGCCACAGGTGCAGGAGTGCTTCGATTGTCGTGTGGTAACCAACTGCTCTCCAACTGAATTCAAGGTCTGCTCCATGGGAAGAAGTCCCTGCCCAGTACTGTAAACGTGGCTAGGAGGGTCATAGGCCCTAGGGGGGAACTTAGTACCATTGTTTTGCTAGATGGGTGTAACCAAATTGTCTAAATGTTTATATATATATATACCTGAGCTCTCAACTTCAGTCAAGGAAGCTTCTCCCTGCAGTGAGCAGATGTCTATGTAGAAGACATCATGCTAAGAAGACTGCCTGAGCTCACTGAGAGCTCCACCCTAAATGGATTATCTCTATATCCCCCACTCAAGGCTCAGGAGCATCAGGGAAGCGGGATGAGGAGAATGTGAGAGTCTGAGAATGAAAAAAAGAGCCATAAAATGTTCTGTGGGCATGGCATGGCCATTGAATGCATGAACTCAGAGCAGCTGTGGTTACAAGCTCAAGCCAGGCAGCACTTCATGCGTAGGGGAAGAATATATGAAGCATCAACCCTCGCTGAAGAGCTGTTGTGTTTGAAGGCTGCTAAAGAAAAGGGAGTCTTGTTTCCTTCATTGTGTGGCTACTGGTGGGTTGCCATTGTCCTGGTGACTTCTTGTCAACTCCACACAATCTAGAGCAGTGGTTCTCAACCTGTGGGCTGAGATCCCCTTGGCAGCCTCTGTCACCAGAAGTATTCACATTACGATTGATAAGGGTAGCAAGATCACAATTACAAAGTAACAATACAGATAATTTCATGGCTGGGGAGGGGTCACTACATTAGGAATTATATTAAAGGGTCACAGTGATAGTGAGAACCACTGTGCTAGACTCACCTGAGAAGAGGGAACTTCAATTGAAGAATCACCTTCATCAGGTTTACTTGTCTGTGGGACATTGTCTCAAATGCTAATGTAGGAGGACACCATTGTGGTGGTGCCCTCCCCAGGCACCAGCTGAGCTGTATCAGAGAGAGTCAGAGGGCCATCCAGCAAGCACCATCCCTCCCCACCACCCACCCCCGTGAGCTCTGCTCTGAGTTTCTGCCCTGACTTACTCAATGATCAACTGTGGCCTGAAAGTCTAAGATGAAATAAATGCTTGCTGCCTTAAGTCAGAGTGTTCTATCCCAGCCACAGAAAAGCCGTGTAAAACAGAACACCCATGTAAAAACACGGATTCGCAGGCAAATGGGCTTTTATTTATAATAAATCTCAAATTTGTGCACATAGGATGTTGTGATTCATCAGGAAACATTTGACAATGTTGTGTACCTGTAGACTCACCCTCACACAAAAAGGGACCATGGGTAGAGAACATCTCCTAAGTCTTGGCTGGCTCCACAGCCCTCCTCCTACCTCCCCTACAACAAAGGTTTTCTTCTTCAAACCAGGAGGGGGAGGAGCTAAATACCTACCTAGTGCATGGCTATTATAGAGATGTCATTCCTTCTCAGAGGAGCCAGCTTGGAAGCCATCACAGAAAGCACTCAGTGGCCTCAGTCTTGAAGACACTCATTGTTTGTCACACTTGGGTCAAACACTGTTTTCTGAGGCTTATATGTTTTGGTTTTTGTTTTGTTTTGTTTTGTTTTGTTTTTTTCAGTCGAAGGACAATGTACTGGGATCCAACAGCCTGAGCCTTTGTACTCAGCTGATCATCCATTCATTTCACAGAGCCTACTGGGGACTCGGTTTGAACAGACTCACATCCCCTCCCCAGTCTGGGTGTGGCTCACAGCTGACAGATCCACAAGCTCTCAAAGCCCTTTGCTGTGGTGTGATTCATGTGCGGACAATGGGCTCAGTGTGGGCCAAGCTATAGGTAGCTACCTCTGCACCTTCTGGGCATGTGTAGGCTCAGCCCGTAGTAGGGCCTCAGAAAATATGTGTTGACTGACTTAGAGAGAAGGCTCTACTAGAAGGAGGTGTCTAGAGCTCCAGGTTGTACTCTTTATTGGGGACTTGGGGATACCCAAAGCAAAACACAGATATAGCATATTTGAGAGCTGCTTGTCATTGGGGCTTCCTAAAATCAGCTCATGGGCATGTTAGGCCATGTGACCCCTTTCTAGGCAAATAAGCAAGTCACATGTCAGTTTCAAGTGAACTCTTTAAAGGCTTCCTCCTCCTGTGTGTTCCTCAGATGGTGAGGCATGGCAGGAAGGCAGAGTTTCTGCCCTGAGTACACGTGTGCAGCCAAGCTCCTGCTGACCAGGACAGTGGTACAAGGGAGAAACAAGGACACCTGTCATTGCAGCTAACTTTACCAATGCCCAGAAGAAAGGCCTCACTTTCAGGGGCCATGAAGACAGCAGGCCTTGGTGTCTTTTTTGGGGGGGCACAAACACAGCGTGTAGGCCTTGAATGCAAAGCATCAGGGAGTCAAAACGTCTCTTAGATCATCCAGCTGGGAGGAATTTTTAAATCTATCCAAAGGGACAGTTACTTGTGACTGCTATTTGCAACACCCCTCGGTGTTTTGAAATAAAGTCAACTATAACCCACCTGCCTACGAATTTTCAAAATGAATTGGTGAAGATGCCCTTAACTACATTGTAAAGAATAGCACGATACAATGTTGCAATGGCTAAGGGCTTTGACAAAGCTGGGGCAAGGTGAAGAGAAAGGCAGCAGCCGTCTTTTAACTGTAGCTATAGACTGGTGTGATACAATGTTGCAATAGCTAAGGGTTCAGACAAAGCAGAGGCAAGGTGAAGAGAAAGGCAGACACCTTTCTTTAACTATAATTATAAAGACTGGTGTGAAACAATGTTGCAATAGTTTGCCTTTGATAAAGCTTGGACAGACTTAGGTTTCTGATTTCAATGGGTACAGCACTTGGCTAGGACATTGTTAGTGAATGTATGTTGGTCTCTTCCTACCCTAGGCAGAAGCATTTGTTCAAACACCATGAGAGAGAGACAATGCCCAGGTGCCAGGATTTGCCAAAGTGATGAGGAGGTTCTACCTTAGGAGTGGGGACCTTGGGCTGTTCAAGTGCCAACTCTGGTGAAGTTCACTGACGAGTGCCTCATTAGGAATCCCCAGAGCCAGCTTCCCAGCTGCAGAGAGCTCTGAGAGCCCAACCTGAGGCACAATGAGTGCTCACTGCACAGGGAGTACATGGAGAGTCAGCACAGCAGGGGCAGCGCCTGTGTGAGAATAGGGGGCTTTGGAGCAGCCCAGGAGCCCTGGTCCTCCCCTTGAAAGCTGTGCCCGCCCCCTCTCTGCACTGCCGTTTCTCTGCAGATGAGAATGGCTTCAGCTATGGCAGCCTTGTGTTCCGTTGGCTTGCTTCCCTCTGCCTCTAACAAGGCATGGCACTTGCCACATAAATGAATGGCCATGGGGTTAACTGACTGATAGGAGGATACAGGAGAATGAGTGACACAGGGAAGGGCGGGAGAAAGGAAGAATTTGGAGAACGACAGATGAACTGATGGGTGGGAGGAAGATGAATAGCTGAGATGGATGGAGGATGGATGGATGGATGGATGGATGGGTAGATAGATAAATAAATGGATGATGAATGGGTGAATGGATGGATGGATGGATAGATGGGTGGGTGGATGGGTAGATGGGTGAATGGATGGATGGGTGAATGGGTGAAAAGACAGATGGTTGGTAGCAGGGATACATAAATTGATGGAAAGAAAAAATATAGAAAAGAGAAGGAAGGAACAGTGGATGACAGATAGGTGAATGGGTGAGCAGATGGATAGGAGGATGGATGAAAAGACAGACAAATGAATATATAAGGGCATGGGTAGACAGATAGGTAAATAGATGGATAGGTGAGTGGGTGGGTAGATGGATGAATAAATAAATGAGTGGATGACTGGTTGGATGAGTGGATGGATGGATGGAAAGGTGAATGAATTGATGGACAGATGAACAGATAGTTATTCAGATGTGGGCACTGGCAGCAGAAGTCTGCTTGTGGCGAAGGGTGTGTGACCTCCGTTGACAGGACTGGATTGGGGCACAGACACACCCCTCCTCCCCTCCTTGCAGTTCTTGCCCCCCCCCCCGCACCCATCCCCCGACAGGAAGTGACGCTGACAGAGCGGCGTGGCTGGTGGGCTTTATTGAGCAGGTTCAGGAGGGGACACGGGCATTGGCTCCTGGGAGTCCTCAGCTCAGCTGCTCAGGAAGCAGCCACGCTTGTGCCACTTCTGGTCGCGGATGCGGCGCACCGACTGCAGCTGCGGCTGGTTGGCGTCCCACTCATTCCAGTGGCGAAACTCGCCCCGCTCGAACACATACTGGCGCCCGCGGTAGCCGGGGAACTCGTAGCCCACCCACCTGCCGAGAATAACAGAGTGAGGTGCGGCATGTTCCTCCAGAGTCCCTTAAAGCTCTCTAAAGCCTGCATTTTCTTTGCTCTTCGCCCACCTCAGGTCCTTCTTGGCTCCCCAGTGTCCCTGAGATGAAGCTAACCATCTACCTTTCCCAAGGCTTCCTTTGTCTCACCTCACAGTAGCCTTTCGTCTCCAGCCCTTCACCCCTCTGCCTGAGTCTGAGCCTTCACAGCTGCATCGATTCTGACTAGAATGTCCTTCTTTACCTGATCTTCTGTCTCCTTGGGGTGGGAGTGGGGTCACGCATACCCTTGGGACTCTCAGAGACACCTTCCTCCAGTGTGCCCATCACACTCACGTCAGACCGATGTATACCTGAGGGAAGGGCTACACAGCTCCAACTGCCCACAGGACCCCTGTCCCTGACGTCTCTGATGCTCAGGAAAAAGTCACTGAGTACATTCACAGTGTCATCTTTCTCGGCTCAATCCCAGGTTCAAAGGTCACCCTGAGGTTAGCAGAAATAGCAAGCTCGATCATAGCTAGGCTCAATCCAGACCCTGATAATAACAGAGGCTGTGAGATCGCTATCAGCCTGAGAATTAGCTCCAGGCCTGAGGAGTTAGGAGAGCCATAGACACCTGGGCGGAGACCAAGCAGTGGGGACTGAGATAGAGCAAAGCTGTCTGGGACTTTAGGTTGCTTAGAATCCTCAGTGGAACAGGAGGCGGGTGCTGGAGCATTCTGGAATGGGGGGGAGAGGGAAGAGAGCATAAGGAGGAGAGGGGACAAAGAGAATGAGAGAGAGAAAGAGAGGCAGAGACAGAGACAGAGAGAGAGAGAGAGAGAGAGACAGAGAAAGAGAGAGAGAGAAGACAGAAAGAGACAGAAAAGACAGAAGAGAGAGGGAGAGAGAGAGAGAGAACATGTGCACAATGCTAGGGAGAGAGCTCAATTCTTGAACTTGGTTTTTGTTTCTTTTTTCATTTTTATTTTCCATTTCATAAAGAAAGACAGGGAGAGGGAGAGAGAGAGAGAGAAAGAGAAATTAAAGAGAAAAGAGAGAGGGAGCAAAGATAATAAGGAGGAGAAAGAGAAAGAGGCAGAGACAGAGACAGAGAGACAGAGAGACACAGAAAGAGACACGGGATCTTTCTGTATAGCCCTGGCTATCTCAGAACTCATTCCATAGGCCAGGCTGAACTTGGACTCACAGGAATCCACTTGCCTCTGCCTCCCAAGTCCTCGGCTTAAAGGCATGCCCCTGCTGTAGCTCTTGGATGTTTGAGGCACGGCCTGACTCTGGAGTCCAGGCCTCTTGCAAACTCCCACTCCTCCTGCCTAGCCTCCCAGGTGCTAGGATCATGGACTGGGCCATCACACCCTCCACCACAAGGGCTTTGAGTGACGATGGGTTCAGAAAGCTGACTGAGTCACTTGTGTGTAGAGCTAGCAGCTAGCTGTGGAGAAACTGGTGTTAAAGGAGCAGCTGCCAGGGTACAGGAGCTGGAGCAGAGCGGCTGGGGATTCCCTTACGTCCCGTTGATGACCCGGATGCTGGCCACACGGTCCTGGAAGCCGTGGGCCCACAGGCTGGGCACATCGTCATCTACAATCTCCATCTTGCGCCCACTGAAGGCTGGGTTCTCGAACAGGTGCAGCTTGTGGTCTGGGCCATCCTGAGGGCAAGGGTCAAGGGTGAGTGAGACTCCCCCACACCCAGAATAGCAGGAATGGAGTCACCCCAACTGTCAGCAAGAGAGAAGGACTTGAGAGACACCCCAGAGCTGAGCAAGAAGAAGGGGGCTGGACAAATCTCTTTCTACCAGTCATTACTACCAGAAAGGGAAACTGAGGCTCAGAGGGGACCATAAAGACCTAGGCTCTGGGTCACTTCTAAGTTTACTCTGCTGTCATCCTCCTGGTCTCCCCTCCCTTGTTGTCTATAAAACACTCTGTTCAGGCATTGGAAGGAGGGGCTGGGTGGCTTCTGTATTGATGGAGCAGATGGGACATAGATCATGTCCCCTCCAGGATGTGCCAGGAAAGAGTGGGGACTGTCGTGAAGTGATTTTTCTGGGTTTTTGAGTTCTGTGTTTCTTTGAATAGTATTGATCTGAGCCAGAACGACGATGAGGCTTCTCAGGTTAATTGGGTGACTGCAAAAGGGGTCAAGGGTCATGTCCACTAGTTCAGGACAAGAACTCTGGTGTCCTTCCCCAGTACCCACTCAGGAGCCAGATTCTTCTTGTCCCACACCATTGTTGAGGTCAGAATCTGAGGCCTATCCAAGCAGGATCACCGTGGCAAAGCTGACCCATGCACGCACACCCACGTGCACACACACACGGACAATAGCAATAGCCCTGACTTACAATGTGCAAAGGCCGGAGGGACAAGAGAATGTCACTACGTCGGCTGCTGGACCAGGCATCCCAGCGAGGATAGTCCCCCTTCTCCAGGACAAACTGCTCCCCACGAAAGGCCCTGCGCTCGAATGCCAGCCACCTGAGAGTGGAGGGAACAAGGTCACGTCTGGTGTGGCTGAGCAGGGACCCACAGGCAGGAGAAAGAACAGGAACCTCACACCTTCCCTATCCCTAACCCAATCCAGACCCTGTGCCTGCTGCCAGGGAAGCTCTGGGGATTCATCTGGTGCCCTGCGCCAGGAGCCCATCAAGCACATTCTGAGAATCCGCATGCACCAAGTTTGGGAGAAGGTTTGGTAAAGTCCCCCTCGAAAGATCCATGAGTGAGGGACTAGAGTGTTAGCTCAGTGGTTAGGAAGAGCATTGGCTGTTGTTAAAAAGGACCAGGGTTCAAGTCCCAGCACACACACACACACACACACACACACACACACACACACACACACACACACAGAGCTCATGACCATCTGAACTCCAGTTCTAGGAGCTCCAGTGACCTCTTCTGGCCACCAAGGGTAGTGCATGTATTTAGTGCAGAGGCCAAACATGGCGGGCCAAACACTCACATACGTAAAATAAAAATAAATAAAACTTTAAAAAACAAACAAACCCTTCTCTTCCCCCTCTAGGAACCATCTGCCTTGTTTCTAACACCCTCTGAAATCCACAGCACTGTTTGTCCTCAGATGAGGAGACACAGCTGGCTGATGTGCCGGAGAACAAAGTCCCAGAGTATAGACTCAATCTGGGGGTCAGAGCTCAGTGAGCAGCACAGGGCCTGCTGCTCGAGGGCAGGTTCCGGACACCTTGGTTTTATTGCCTCAGTTCCCTCCGCCATACCAGTGATAGAAAGGGGCGTGGCTCTAGCAGGACGAGGATTCATGATCCAACTCAAGTGAGGCTTTACAGGGAGATCATTTCTACCGTTATTTAACAGTAAGTCCTGTTTCTAGTCATACGATTTTTTTTTTAATTTTTAAAAACCTTTATTTATGTGGGTGTTTTGCTTGCATGCATGTCTGTGCACTGTATGTGTGCCTGGTGCCTGCCGAGATTAAAAGATCCCAGCCACGTGGGTGCTGGGAATCGAACCCAGGACCTCTGCAAGAACAGTAAGTGTTCTTCAGCCCCTATTTCCTTAAGTGTGTACAGCTGGTGTCAACTTGGTGTTTCAGCTCTGAGCTGGGTGCCTGCTGAGCCTCCTTCCTGTCTGTCACACACCACAGGAGTCATTCTGTTATTTTGTCGATGGGGAAACTGAGTCAAAGGCAAGGACCTAGGGCAGATCTGGGGCTGGATTGGGCCTCAGTTTGCAGGAGGCTCGGGCAGCGGGTGGTGCCTAGGTACTCACGGTCCAGACTCCACTTGGATGGAGCCCACCTTCTCCAGCAGGCTGTCAGTGAGGTTGGGACACTCAGCTGAGAGCTCACACCGCTTTCCCTGGAAGTTCTCTAATTCGTACACCGTCACCTGGAAGAACAGAGGTGAGAACCTCAGCCTCTGAAGGGCTCCAAAGTCCACTCCCTTCAGCGGAACAGCAGGGAGGACCACTGTTGTCTTCCCACTCGCCTAAATAAACCACGCAGGTCTGCACCGCTCCCTGGTGGCCGCAGTGCGCAATTGCAATAATGGCCCGGGTCCTGCTGAAAATCACCAGGGGCAACATCAGAACGTTTCCTCAGAATATTCCGTCACGCCATCCACGTCACATGTTCCCCCTGAATCCTCAGCACGGCTTGGAATGGACACAGCAAGCGATGTCACATTCCCCGCCCCCCAATCCATCAGCCATGCTCCCGCCACGCACTTTATCATGTGACAATTCTGGGGCTGAGGACAGCAAGCATCACTTCCGTTTTAAAGATGAAGCTGCCAGCACCCAGAGACACCAAGCAACTCAAGCAGGGTTACACAAGAAAGGTGGAGCTTGACGCCACATCCCCTGAAGCCTGGTGCCCAGGAACTACACTGAGTCGGTTGGCCCTCAGCCCTGGCTCTCGATCCCATCAAGTCCCAGGTACCTTGTAGCTGCCCCCAAGGCCTCCATGGCTCTTGCCAGCTGCAGCCTGCTCAGGTGCTCCGTGCTGCTCTGCCATCTCTCCAGGGACACTTCTGCCTCAAACTGAAGGAAAACCAGGTCACCAGCTGCGGTCAGCAGGGTCAGGGGCTGATGGGACAGGAACCAAACATCAGTGAGGACCAAGATCTATAGTCAGTCAACAAACACCTCCTGGGCACCTGCTTTGGGCCATGCATCTGGACCAATCAGTGGGACTGGGGAGTCCCAGGGGCCCAGTAAAGCAAGACCAGTTTGCTGAGAACACAGGGAAGAAGGAATTTTAACTGGATGTCACCCCCCACACACACCCCAAATGTTCCCTGCACAAGGCTGGACCTCTCTGTGGGCTCTGCGGCCTCAGGACTAGACACCATAGCCAGGGTGAACAGCAGACCACAGAAGGCAGGAGAAACAGACAGACCAGGCAGTTGTGAAAAGGACCAGGTCTTCGGAAACCATCCCAGGCCATGAAGCTGACTACTGAGTGCTTACTGTGTTCTAGGCTCTTGCATAGTGGACCCTGGCAATCTCAGCCTCAGGGGGCAGAGACACAGGTCTCAGGCTCTGCAGACTTCTGCACACCAGCATGGGTGTATGGGCATGCACACACCTGTCCCCGACTAACCCTCGCCTCCCTCATGACCTGTCCTGGCACATGGGTGTGAGGCCCAGCATGCCCAGCAGCTTCTGCTGTGTATCTCACCAACATCAGCAGGACACAGGGCTTGGCCCACCTCATGGGGATGCCCCAGTATACCTGACAGGTCCCTTTCCTTTCTCAGTCCCCAACCCACAGTTGGGGAGCCAGCCTCATGCTCAGACCCACAGACAATACAGTCCATCTGTGGCTAGGCCTAGTTGTCAGGTATGGGTCCCAGAGGTCACCCTCTACCCTTGCTTGAGTGAGCAGGGTTTGGGCCATGCACACCCAGAGATACCGGAGGTTGCACCTTCTTCTACAGAGTGCACTTCCCCCTGCCTCGCCCAGTCCAGTACAAACCTGCCTCCAGGACCAGATGTCCCTAGACTGGCGTGCCTCCAAGGCTGGCCTATTTATGGGCATGTTCTGTTGGCCCAGCACATTACAGGCTGCTGAGATAGCACCCTGTCCAGCCGATCCTGTCCGGGCCATTTCACCCTAATGGCAAGCCCGGGGAGGCCCCTAAGGTTAGTCACCTCCGGTGCAACTCTGATGACTTCCTGGGGACCAGTGGCCTTTGCTGGCTTTGTGAGAGGCCAGCCAGACTAAACAGGGGGCATGGGGCACAAATTCCCTCCGGTGACCGCAATTCCTGTTCTTTGGCTTCTCAGTGCTATTTTCCTACCTGAGTTCTTGGCGTCCCCAGACAGGTTCCAGATCCTGAAGCAAGGGGACTCCTGAAACCACGTGCTAGAAAACCTGAGCTTCAAGCCAGATCACAACAAAAGTAATTTCTAATTCCACTCTAAGCCCATGCAGCCACTTCCAGATGCTCTCAGGTCAGTGGAGACATGCTCCTCATGAGGGCGGCACATACAAATGACAGCCATTTATAGAAGACCTGTCATGGGAGGGTGGTGTTGATCTGCTCCCCTCATCCTTAGGGGAGGAACTTTGGTTTCCCTGTTAATGATGATGAAGACTGTGTTCAAAAGGGCCACATCAGCTAATTGGGGGTCATAAAGCTGTTTGCTGTAGGCTCAGATCCTCAAGTCAGCCTAAGACCTGATTCCAGATCCTTGGGGTGCCATTTTACAGATGCCATGACTGAGGCAAGTCACTGAGTTCTCACGGTCATAGCTGCAAATTGATTTGGGTTTCGGTGTGTGCGTATGTACTGTGTGTGTGTGTGGCTGAGTGGACCTGTGTGCACACAGACTCCAGAAGAGGAGGATGGTGCCCCACTTTACCATGCTTTGCCGAATTCTTTTGAGATAGGGTCCCTCACTAACATGGAACCAGACCCACAGCCAGCCCCAGCAATACTCCTGTTTCCATCCCCAACCACTGTTCCAAAGTTTCTCTGTGTAGCCCTGGCTGTCCTGGAACTCACTCTGTAGACCAGGCTGACCTTGAACTCAGATATCCACCTGCCTCTGCCTCCCAAGTGCTGGGATTAAAGGTGTGTGCCACCACTGCTCAGCTCATCACTGGCTTTTCATGGGGTGCTGGAAATTTGAACTCAGCTCCTTTGTGCTTGCATGGCCAGTTAGCCATCACCCCAGGCCCATAAACTAATGTGTTGGTTATCGCTAAGTCACTGTGACCAAAATGTCTGACAGAAACAAGGGCGGACAGTTTATTTTGGCTGGCAGTTTCAGACGGTTCAGGCCAGAGTTGCTGGTCACAACATACTTGTAGAGAGTGTCATGGCATGGGGTGTATAGTGGACAAAGTTCTTTGCTTTGAGGCAAGATACGAAGCATGGAGACAGACACAAGAAGGGGCAGGGACAGAAGGCTCTGGAGGACCAGACCCCAGCTGCTTCTTCCAGCCAGACCAGCTCCTAAAAGCTCCTGTTTCCAAAAATGGCACTTCTGTCTGTCTGGGAACCAGATGCTCTGCACACGAGACTGTGGGGAACATTCCATGACAATGCAGGCTTTCTTCCTCCTGTAGCTCAGAGGCCGTATGCTGGCTTAGCATGACGGAGGCCTGTGTTCCACCACACAAATCAACAAGCCACAGAGCATCACTGACGTGTGGAACAGAGGCAGGAGGATCAGGAATTCAAGAATAGCCTTGGCTGCATTGTAGGTTTGAGGCCAGCCCGAGCTGTCTCAATGAGAGGTTGTGTGAGCACAGTACATGTCACATGGCTGTCACTTGATTCTGTCCCCCCCAGGACCCCACCTACCACTGATAGTTCACACCAATGGCCACTTCCTGCCACAGGTGATGGAGCCAACATAGCTTCTTTCAGGGGAAGTTGCCACTGGCCGGGCGGCACTGGGGACAGCATGGCACCCTCTCCACAGTGGATTGGCCTGAGCACTCTGCCATCTTGGCTGCCATTCAAAGAGGCACATGCTCTTAGCAAGGGTAGAATGGGGAGGGGGCAGGTGGGGGAGGCTGTCCTGTGGGGGGGGGGGGCTGCTGATCAAAATCTCCAAGGCTATTAACCACTGTGCTGGGTAGTTGAGTCATCCGAGAGGAAGGAACCTCAATTAAGAAAATGGCTCTATAAGACCGGGCTGTAGGCAAGCCTGCAGGGCATTTTCTTAATTAGTTTAATGTGGGAAGCTCAGCCCACTGTGGGCGGAGCCATCCCTAGGCTGGTGGTCCTGGGTTCTATAAGAAAGCAGGCTGAGCAAGCCAGTCAGCAGCACCCCTCCATGGCCTCTGCATCAGCTCCTGCCTCCAGGTTCCTGCCCTCACTGCTTTTGATGATGGACTGTTACATGGAACTGTGAGTAAAAAAAAAAAAAAAAAAAAAAAAAAAGCCTCAATTTTATTTCGATTATGATGTTTTATCGTAGCGATAGTAACCCTAAGATAATCACAGTGAGCAGGGTACTGGTTAGCATCTATTGGGGTTGATACTGATCGTAAACGTGACAGGAACTAGAATGACCTACAGGAGCTGCCTCTGAGCACACCTGGGAGGGACTCCCCAGATAAGCTTTGCTGAAGTGAGGAAATCCATCGCATGATTAGTTTAAATTTTAAGCACGGCAAAACCTACGATCTCAAGGACGGATCATCTACTCTGGGTTGCTCAAGGGCACACCTGTGGGAACTGTCTTAATTAAATTAATTGATATAGGAAGACCCACGCTGGTGGTTTGAATTTGCTTGCCCCAAGGAATGGCACTATTAGTAAATGTGGCAATGTTGGAGTGGGTGTGGCAATGTTGGAGTGGGTGTGGCAATGTTGGAGTGGGTGTGGCAATGTTGGAGTGGGTGTGGCAATGTTGGAGTGGGTGTGGCAATGTTGGAGTGGGTGTGGCCTTGTTGGAGTGGGTGTGGCCTTGTTGGAGTGGGTGTGGCCTTGTTGGAGTGGGTGTGGCCCTGTTGGAGTGGGTGTGGCCCTGTTGGAAGAGGTGTGGCCCTGTTGGAGTGGGTGTGGCCTTGTTGGAGTGGGTGTGTCGCTGTGTAGGTAAACGTTGAGTTTCTGTGCTCAGTCTCTGCCCAGGGCAGAAGAGAGCCTCCTCCTGGCCGCCTGCAGATCAAGATGTAGCACTCTCAGCTCCTCCATCACCGTGTCTGCCTGCACACTGTCCTACTTCCTGCCATGATGGTAATGAACTGAACCTCTGAAACTATAAACCAGCCTCAGTTAAATGTTTTACTTTTTAAGAGTTGCCTTGGTCACGGTGTCTCTTCAAAGCAATACAACCCTTAGACCTATACTAAATGTGGGTGGTACCATTCCCTAGGCAGGGTGTCTTAAGCTATGAAGGGTGGAGAGACTGAACTGAGCAAGAACAAGGAAAGCTGTCTCCATCTCTCTCTGCTCTTGACTGTGGCTGTGGGCAGCTGAAGTTCTGATATCCCCGTTGATGGACTGACCCTGAGATTACAAGTCAAATAAATCCTTTATCTCCAAACTGCTCCATGTCAGTGTTTTATCACAGCGATGGAAAACAAACTAGGACCCTCACCTTTAAAACTGGCTGCCCGGACGGGAGGGCATCTAAAGGAACAAGCTTCTGCATTTGCCTGCTTGCTGCTCTCTGCCGTGACGGCCACTGTTCCTCGCTGCCGTCAGAAGCCAGCGTCTTCAGCTTTCTAACACAGACCAGTGGTTTTCCAGTAATCCTCCAGCCCTTTGGCTCCAGACAAGGACCACTGAGGAGGCCAGCTTCACGGCTGAGCATAACCCATCCTCACCTTCTCTGGTGTGGAGACGCCTAATGTCAGGTTGCCCGGGTCACGTTGTGAAAGTCAACCTAATAAATGACCTTTGAATATACATCCATTCCGCCATTCTGGTCCTCCAGAAAACCCTGAGCATTCCTGAGGAGACTGTTAACCAGCCTCCCTAGACATGTTACGCATTAACATCCCCGGATAGGCTGTTGATTAGCATGCCTGGATAGGCTGTTGATTAGCATCCCTGGGTAGTGCTCTAATTAGCCTTAAATGGTCAGCTTGAGACAAGAGTCCCATCTGAGAACCGAGTCTTATTTGAGGGGTTGTCCAGGACAGGATGACCGATGGGCATCTTCGTAAGGAATTGTCTTGAGTATAAATTGATGTCCTATCCGGCTCATGGTGGGCAGCACCAATTCCTGGTCAAGTGGTCCTGACTACCTAAGCCGTGCCGGTAAACAAACCAGTCAAACCAGTAAAGCAGCATCTCTCATGGATTCAGCTTCAAATTCCTGCTTCAGTTCCTGCCTTGACGTCCCTCCATCGAAGGACAGAAGTGTTAACCAAACAGACCTTTCTTCTGTTAAGCTGCTTTTGAGTATGGACTTCATCCCAGCAACAGAAAAAACAAACAAACAAACACAACCAGAAATAGCGTTATTAGCATCCATAGCTAGGTTATTGACTAAACATCCTTGAGTAAGCTGTTGTTGCATTTCTGGGTTGCCGATCAATTCCATCCATCCCTGGGTAGGTTATTGGCTAGCATCATTCAGTAAGCTGTTGATTAACTTCCCTGAATAGGTTAACTAGGCATCACTGGGTAGGCTAGTGCCCTCGTTATGGATAGGTTATTGACTATCATTGCATAGGCTGTTGATTAGTACCCCTGGTCTCTATTCATCAATAACCCTAGCAGCTTCTCCCTCCTGTAATAACCAAGGACCCAGGGACCCTATTGCTTTCTTGTAGACATGCAGTTTCAGAGACACCATTGACAGGAAAGCTTTATTTACTTTTTTTTTTTTTTTTTTTTTTTTTTTTTTTTTGTAGTCTGGGTGTGCCCCCTTTGCACATGCAGAGTTCACCCCATTTAGTGCAGTCAGCTGGATTTCCTGACTTGCTTGTCTGTGCCAGAAAACCTCTTACAGTGACAAAATATAAAAGCACAGGGGACATCCGGCCACTGTGAAGTCCGGGAAGCCCGTTTGTTTTGACAGTAAAAATATACTTTTTTTTTTTTAATAGATGAATTCTCAGTCACACAGTCAGGTTCTTCCTGGGGCTGGCTACGGTGCCCACCATCTGCCTTCAGAAGTCCTGCAGCTTGTGGATTGGTAAGGCAGCTGTCAGAATGTCGCAGACGAGAGGCGCACCTTTGCAAGTCCGTCCCCATCGCGATGCAAACATCCCAGGTAGGACCCGGAGGAACGGTTAGGAAAATATATCCTACAGTCACATATATCATCCCGTTCTCCCACCCCAGCATACAAAGCATGTTGAGGAGGACCGTGATCATTCTAGAACAGAGTAAGAAACAGTTTGGTACAAACGCCTTCCGTAGATCAATATACAACCCCTGTGAGCCCCATATAACAGATTCTGTAAGGCGACACGGGACAACATTTAAAAAGCAGATTGTCCTCTAGAGGATAACAGATTTTTTTTTTAAAGCTGGCTCGGTGCTGCCAGGGATTGTCACGGCCCAGGTGACTCTTGGGGGGTGGAGTAAAGGATGCTATGAGGTGTCCTTCGCTGTGGGAGCCACGGAGACAAGGGATGTTCTAGGGTGTAATGAGATCACAGGAGAGGGACCGGGATGGGGAAGCCACGCCTCCTGCCTTCTGGAACGTGACCTTCCAGAAATGTCGACAGAGATCCTCTCTCACTGAGGGGCTTGAGGCCAAGGCAAGCTCAGAGATGTTGAGTGAGCCCTGCTAGTCCCCAGCCATGTCGGGAACGCTCCCTATGGACAGGTGGTGGGGCAAAGGCACATTTGGAGGGCACCGCATCTCTGTTGCCCAAATGATTTGTCAGGGCTGAATATCACCAGGGGGTGGGAGTGGCTTTTCACTTTTCAATCAAACCTAGACCCAGGGTGTGATCACCTGTGGGCACCAGGATGAGTGGCAGTAAAGCCAGCCCTTACCCGGCTGCCCACCCCGACACACACACACCAGGACTGGCTGAGTTTTCTTCAGGTTGAGGACTTGGGTCTATTTCTAACTCTCTGCCCTAGCAGTTACTTCCTGGAGGCGGCCATCTTGCAGAAGGAAAATGGGCATCTAGACAGAACGCTCGCTCCCGTACTCTACAAACCTGTCTGATCCCATCTGTCCCTGCATCCAACCCGGGGGCGTAAGATACATTTTACACTAGGCTCTGACTCCCCAAGGACCACCCAGTTTCTCTGCTGGAGCTGAGGACACTTGACAGCGCCATGCCATCTCACAGTGCAAAGGCCTCCTCTGTGTTTGAGGCCAGGAGCTATGCAGAATGCCTATCTACTGGATGGAAGGGCTGGACCCGAAGGCCAGATGTCAAAACGCTGATGGGCAAAGAGGAGGTGATGGAGCCTACGTGAGACTCTGCAAACAGCCAGTCACCAGGAGGGAGGGCTGGGGGAGGGGACAAATGTGTCTGAAGTGCACACACGGTTAAGGCATATTAGGTTCCTTTAAACGGACGGTTCTGGTGAGGCATACAACATTACTACTTGGCCCCAGAACCTCACCTGGTTTTAAAAAGAGAACTAAGTGAGCCAGCCGCTCAGCTCGGCTAAGGATCCGAGCATGGGCCTCTCTGCTCGCTGTGCTGCATCAACCCTAAACAGGGCACAACCAACTTGCAGCAGGTCACCCAGTGAGATAGTCAGATCTTGGGTTCTGAGGAGTGAGATACAGAAGCTTGCCCTGGCCAGAGCCGAGGTCCACATGCGAGGTCTTATCAGGTGTGAGGGGTTAGGTAATGAGACAAGGTAGGCTCATTTTGATTCCCCTGTGCCTTCCAATACTTAAGACAGGAGCACTTTCCTGCTGCCAGGGTCTTTATTTACACTAGGCTCCTAGTCCCCAGAAGGAGTCAAGACAAGTTAGAATCAAATCACGAGCAGAATGTTGCTTTGTTCTGTTTGAGTGTGTCTCATAGGCCAGGCTGCCCTGCAGCTTTCCTACACAGCCAAGGATGTCCTTAGACTTCCGAGCCGCCTCCCCATCCTCCCCCTCTTCTTCCTCCCTCCTCCTATCTGCCAGGTGCTAGAATCGCACAGATGTGCACCACCACACCTGGTTTATGTGGACCTGGGGACAGAACCCAGGACCTCCTGTGTGTTAGACCCATATTCTGCCAGTGAGCCATATTCTCAGTCCTGGTAGTGTGTTTGAAAAAAAAAACTCCCTGGAAAGCTACTGGGTCAAAATTGCTGCAGAATACAAAACTGATCAAAAACAAAACAAAACAAAACAAAAACAAAACAGACAAACAAAAACAAAACCAGGAGACAAACTATGGGAGCATCTGTGGGGAGACCGAACCCCAAGTGATTTCAGAGGGGCATGCCGGCTCACCACTAGCTCAGGGAAGAAAGAGAGTAGGGTACAGGGTAAACAGACTATGGCTCCTGTCTGTAGCCAGAGTACAGGGTGGGGTGCGGGTGGGACCTGCCATCTCCTTGGTGCTGAACACCTCAGCCCACAGTCACAGGCGACTATCCTAACCAGAGACACCAAGCATGGCTGTCAGTTCCCACCATACCCTTCCAAAGGGAAATCGGGCAGAGAGGGGCTGATGAGAAGGGAGCAGAGGCAAGAAACAGAGGAGCAGCCATGGATGGGGGAGGCTGGTCTTGACACCACTTGCAAGAAATTGATTTACAGAGAACAACTTCTGCCTCTGAGAACGTCAGGGCAGTGGTGGGCACAAGTGCCAGGCAGGCATCCATCAGAGTACCTGACCCAGAGCCCTCCACAGCCATGGACCACCTTGGGACTACCAAGGTTGTCACCAAAGCAAGATTTTAAAAAAGGTCTCTGAAAGCTGTCGGCATGCTGCAGGCAGCTGGCCTGGTGTGTCTGGCATGATGGCTGGTGCTGGGGCATCTGATGTCACCTTGAAGGCTTAAGAAAAAGACAGAGTAGGCCCAGGAATACAGAAGTTAAGCCTCCCTGGAGTGAGCATGCAGGTAGCACAATGGAGGACATCGTAGACCTCGTGGCCCAGCATCTGACCTGGGGCTCCCACTACAGGGGCCTTTCAGTTCGAACAGCATCCACGTAGAGCCTGACATTCACTAGGCCAAATGGATCATGGGTCATGGAAGGCGGGGTCAGGGACCCGTCTGATCCAAGTTGACTCAGTCGTGTCTTCTCTCCAGCAGGATATGAATGTTCAGAAAGAGCAGGTCCGGTATGTGAGTTGACCAGGGCACGGACAATTCCAACCGAGGTTCGGTCGTAACGCTTGAGACTCGGGGGGCAAAGGCTGCCCCCATGGAGATCAGAACAACCCAGACATGGACAAGGGTGAAAGTCAAAAGCTTTCGTAGGCTTGGACAGCGCTCAGGTAACCGGAGGCAACTGGACACTGTCTGCCTCTTCCTGCTGTCAATGCTGAGACATAAGCAAGCACTTGTCAAGGTTCAGGGGAAATTGGCTACATTATTGCTTTATCCCCCTCTAAAGCAAACACAAAATCGGTGAGACCCAGGCCAACTGTGCACACGGCCTCACAGGAAGAATAAGGGTATGGACAGGGTGGGGTGGGGCTGTGCTTAGAAATCAGAATGTAGGTTCTTAGTGGGGAAAGAAGAGCTTGTCAAAAAGGGGGTGGGGGATCAAATCCAACCCGGGAGACACCAGTGTAATGCTTGGATGGCGACCTTTGCCACCCAAGAGCCATTCGAGCTTGCTCATCAAAGTCCTTCCCGAAGGGCTGCCAGGAGGGAGCCCAAGAGCTGACTTCCCAGCCAACTGTCACACCAAAGGCCGATCCACAGGCAGGGACACTTCTTTAAGGAGAACTGAAAGATCTTTCTGTGGACTGGAGCGAGTCCCGGGACAGGGTCTTCCTGTGGGGACCCAGATGGGGCTCAGCACAGTGTCTTCAGGGTGGAAAGGCCCAGGCACAGGAGCTTGGTCAGGGAGGAGCGGGTGGCTTGGCCTCAGGTTTAGACATCCGGCAGTTAAGGCTTGAGTTTACGGGTGTAGTGATATCCTGTCTGCAGAGAAATGACAGTCCTTGGTTAGCAGAGCATCTGGCACGGCTGTCACCATCAGGGTTTCCAGCTTTCCCCGGGAAGGATTTTGGGGGAGATGGGGACTGACTGGCGCAAGCTGACTGGGGCAAGCTGAGCAGCGAGGCAGGCATTCTGACCGGGAGCTGTGAGCATAACCTCAGAGCCTCAACTTCCCTCCAGTGGGTTGTTGGTAAGACAGTTAGCACAGATTTCAAAACACCACGGAGGCTCTGGACGTGTGCCATACAGCAAGAGCTATGGGTGGGGGAGGGCTGGTCAAAAGCACAGGGCATGTGGGGATCAGAACACTCCCCCCTGTGCCCACATGCTGAACTCCATGACAGCCCCGACAATACAGAATAAACACACGGCCCTGAATCCTCCACTACCACCTGAAGCGGACCTGCCTGGGAATCTATCCATACATGTCCACTTGTATATGTACTTATGTGACACGTGCTGTATACACCTCTGTAACATCTCCACCGTGAGATGCACAGTCTGCTGGGAATTATTTAGAGTGTCATGGACAGAGCCAGGTGAGGGAGCCCCAGGGGGGGGGGGGGGGTCTGCAGGGCACTGGTCTAGCACGGGGTTCCAAGCCCCAGGGCCAAAAAAGAAAGCACAAGATAGACCAACAATGTGGGGCCTGCAGGGCCAGACAGCATGTCCACTCGGGCTGGGCCTTGCTTTCTGTAGACCACACCCAGGCCAGCTCTTACAGCATCCCACACTCGTAAGCCTGGGTTCAATCAATCTCTTTTATCTTCTCAGGTACTCTGAGGACCCCACAGCCAGAGGTACTGCTAACCCTTGAAGAGAGCAGAGCTCACACCAAATCTAAGCATGAGACTCCTAAGTAAACTTGGCCCTACCTACCCATCTGTGCCACCCCCAACCCACACCTTCAGCCAAGCCCACTGTGCTGAGCTCCACAAAGTATAGGACTCGCCTCTACTGAGCATGTGCAAATGTGTCACCATCGCCCAGGCAACAGCAGGGTAGACAAGAAAGCAAGGACACTGTCCTGGGGGTCAGAAGCCATCCAGGTGACTTAAAGGGCCACCAGGAGGGCTCAGTGGGTAAAGAAGCTTGCTGTGCAAGCCTGGAGACATGAGTTCAATCCCTGGGCCCCACGCACGGGTGGGAAGGAGAGAAATGGCTCCAGAGTTTCCTCTGCACCTCAGCCCTCAAACACCACATACTTATACAATGGTAAATACAGCTTAAAACTGAGAAGTGCTTTCAAGTGCACGGGGAGATCCTACGAGGGTTCCATGCAGATGCCAGACCATTTCACACCCAGCACGTTAGGGCCCTCAGATATCAGTGTCAGTGAGCCCTTCCTAGATCTCAGGTGAATACCGAGAGTCTGACTACATACAGTCTCTAATTAAATTGTAATTGCATAGTTTGTACGCTAAGATTTCCCTATACAAAACTTTGAAACTTCTCTGGATAAGCTGGCCTTTGATCTCCTCACTTTCCAAAGGTCTTGAAGGCGGCAGGAAGGTCAGGATCATGGGCTCAGAGTCCTGGTTACCCTATACCCTTCGCCAGACTCTTTCACCCCTGGTTCCTTTGTGTAACCTCCTCGCTCCTGAGCCCCGCCCCCCTAGGTCCTCGGTGCCCCAAGCCTGTCCTACCTGGTCAAGCTTGATTCTCATACAGGCTCTGCCTCTTCTTGGATTTCAGTTCCTTTAGCCACTGTGGCGAGCACTCCTCTGACCTGAAAGCACAGAGGTCACGGAGTCACCAAACCAATTTTACAAACGAGGAAACAGAGGCACAGAATGGTCACATGACTCTCTCGGGTTTCACAGCCTGACCACCGTCAGCTCGGGCCTGAGAGCGTAGGCTAAGCTGTATAGACTCGGCCTGCTCTGGGAGGGGCAGCTGCCTCCTCCCTGAAGAGCAGCCAACCAGTTAGGCCTCCTGACTCTGCCAAGTCAGAGTGCTTCCCAAACACAAGAGGAAGCAGGGGACCTCAGTTTCCACCCATGTGTGGAGGGGCTGTGCCTGGCAGGGGTTCCTGGACGTACCACGCAGCACGCACCCAGCACGTACGCAGCACGCACGCAGCACACACCCAGCACGTACCACGCAGCACGTACGCAGCATGCAGCACGTGACACGCAGCGTGCACCCAGCATGTACCACATCATACCCAGCACATACCACGCAGCGTGCACCCAGCACTCACGCATGCAGCACCCAGCATGTACCAGGCAGTATCCAGCACCCAGCACGCACCCAGCATGTACCTGTACCACGCAGCACGCTCGCGGCACCCAGCATGCATCCAACACGCAGCACCACGCACCACACACCACGCAGCAGCATCCTAAACGTGGGCAGGAAGTATCCTCATCCCCATCCTTACCTCTCCTCTTTCTCTGTGCTGGAAGGCAGCACCCGACTGCCCAGCACCCCGGGCTGGAAGGGCGACTTAGGGCTCTTGGGCTGGGGTGTCCAGCTGAGAGATTCTCCAGGACTGTCCACTTCTGGCCTCTTGGGCAGCTGAGCCTGGAGAGAGAGAGAGAGGAGGCCAAATGTCGCTGTCTCCTGTCTGGGGACAAGCCCCACCTAGCAGTGGTCCCACAGCAACAGCTCACAAGGCACTGGGGTGGTCCAGGCCGGAAGTATGGGACTGAGAAGTAAGAGACTGACAGCCTCCTCGGAGTGGATGCCCCAGCAAACTCACGCCTGCATCTGCACAATGACGCAGAGCCTGCGACACTAGAGTCCACAGGCACATGGCAGGGGTGACCGGTATCTTAAGACAGTGTGAGCAGGATTCCCCTGGAAGAAGCTAGACATAATGTCACGTGCCTCTGCCATTCCAGCACTCGGGTGGCAGATGGAGGCAGAGGATGTTTAATGGGTGAGCAATCGGAAGGGGGAGAGGGAGGCTGGTTGGTTAATGACTGATAGACAGGAAGGGAAGAAGGGCAAAGAGAAGAAGAGAAGGCATTGCTTGGAGTGGACAGACACAAGGAAAGGCCGGCAGGAAGGAGCAGAGGCATGCAGACTGCTCTTGGGAAGCCCTGGTACCTTCAGCACAGCTGGGTCCATGCCTGGGAACACGGGCATCCTCTGCGGGTGGCTGACGGGGGTCCTCTCCACCCTGGGCGGCTCTTCATCGGATTCATCCCTCCTGGGCGACTTCTCTTCTATTAAGAGAAGCATTCTAAGTCACTGGTGGCCCCTCCCACATCTCTGCACCAGGACACAGACACTCATAGCCCACTTTGAGCAGCTGGGCATGAGCCCCGAAGACTATTTTCTGCTCACTCTCTTCTTCAAACTCTGCCACCTGCTGGGAAATAGTGGCCACAGGCCGACCGACCGCCCCCCTCTGGCTCCTGCCACTTTGGAGGAGTCATCCTTGACAGAGGTAGAACAGGTAGCAGAGACACATTCCACCAACAGGGGGCGATGTGGAGCACTCCAGTGTCTCTTCAAAGCATCACCCCAAGTCAGGGGCTGGGCCAGGGGATTCCTGCTGCTGGGCTGCTGGGTAAGGACTTTCTGCCTCTCTAAAACTGGTCATCGGTGGAGCACAGCACGTCCTCTGGAGCCCCAGGCTAAGCTGGACACTGGGCATGCTCAGAAAGATCGGCCCCAGCCTTTCTAATCTCCAGGCATGCCCTCAGGGCTATGGAAGCCACAGGTTGTGCTGCCAGGTCCCCAAGAGGGAATCTAGGTGCGCTGGCACTGTGGTGGGCTGCATTTGCTCCAGGTGGGTTGGCATGGTTCTGGCCCAAAAGACACTCAGTTGCGTATTATTGAGCCCATGTGTATGTGTTCATGTGTGCACCTGTGTGTACGCACATGCCATGATGCTGGACTTCACCCACACCAGTCTCTTCAAGCTTTATTTTTTGAGACAGTCTCTTACTGAACCCGGAGATCGCCAGTTCGGCTAGAAGAGCTGGCAGGAATCGGTTTGTCTCAGCTCACTGGTGGCTGAAGCTACGGAGGACATGGGTGTTGGGGAACTCCGGTCCTGGTACTTGTAAAACAAGTAGTTTACATATCCTCCCAGGCCCCGTCACACATTTAACCTTCACTCGCTAGCACGTATGGACAATGAGAAGCCAAGACCCAAGCCCAACATGTGTTTAGGCATCTGACCAGAGACTGCACTTGGTCATGCTAATGTCTACCCTGTAGACCAGGCTAGCCCCAAACTCAGAGATCAACCAGCCGCTGCCTCTTAAGCTCTGGGGTTCAAAGTGTGTGACATCACACTAGGCTCTTTGTATTTTGGTTTTGTTGTTTTTGTTGTTGTTGTTGCTGTTTGTTTTTTTAAAAAAGGGAGTCATGGGCTGGAGAGATGGCTCGGCGGTTAAGAGCACTGACTGCTCTTCCAGAGGTCCTGAGTTCAATTCCCGGCAACCACATGGTGGCTCACAACCATCTGTAATGGGATCCGATGCCCTCTTCTGGTGTGTCTGAAGACAGCTACAGTGTACTCATATATGTAAAATAAATAAATAGATTTTTTTTTTTAAAGTCACATTATATAGTCACAGTTGGCCTGGGACTCACTTTGCAGGCCAGGCTGCATCATGTTTTCATCTTGCTTCTGTCCCAAACGGCTGGGATGACAAACAGGCACCACCACACATGGATTCAGAACGCATTTAAAACCACACTTACGGCGGGTTCTACAGGACGCAAAATTCCAGCTTCTTGGCTGACTGTGTCTGGAACCTTCTAAGGTCAGGCTGATCTTCCCAGGGTTTAGGGTACAGCCTGCTCAGTGCAGAATGCGGGTTAGACTCAAGGCGCACCGGCATACCTGTCGAGTCCTTGAACATCCACGCGCTGTGTGATTCCTCTTCCAGAGGGGACCGGCTCTCAGACTCACTGAACTGGCTGCGCCGGAGTGAGTGAGAGATGGGCGCCCGGCGACGGCTTCGCTTACTCAGCTGCACCCGGGTCTTGAGGGCACTGGAGTCGAGGACTGAGGTTTGCTTTAGGGGTGGCGAGGAGGAGGCAGGAAGGAAAAGAAACTGTAAGCGGAGGGCACCGTCTGCAGGCTGTGTATAGCCTTGTTCACACGGGGCGTTCTCAGGGGCGCACAGGAGACCCCGTGTGTCATGCCGTGAGCCTCGACTTCTCCATGGAAGCCATGCAGGTACCATAAAACGCAAATGGGCAGAGGACACAGGCTGTGACGTCACACAGGCACCGGCGCATATACAGATGGGGGGGGGGAGCTCAATACATGTTTGTTTTCTGTCTGGTGAATAGCTTAGCGAATTCTCTCATTATGACAACCATACTCATGGAGTCTCTGAGGTATTCACTGTGGCCCCCATGATAATCCAGGGCACAAGTGGGAGGGGAAGGGTCACCTACAGAACACCAGTAAAGGACCTTCCATGTCCACAGGGCTACCCTGGGAATCTCCAAATGATCCCCACAGGACACCCAAGTCATGGTGGCATCCCACATAAACCTCAGTTTACCCTGTGCTTAGGGCCACAAACCTCAGTTTACCCCATACTTAGGGCCACCAGCCGATGGGCAGCCATGTCAACCTGCTAATCCAAAAGGCAGGCAGGGGATGTCACCCCTCCATTATCAGTACGGACCCGGGATGGAGCCAGCTATCAGGGACCCAGGGCTGCTGATCCTGCCACTGCTGCTTACAAGAGCACAACAGGAAGCGCTCAGAGTTCTAGAAGAAACGTCCAGCAAGACCTCTGTGTCATGTGCCCCGTATCATGCGCGCACATGAGCTGCAGAAGGCTCGGCGACCGTGAGGGCTCGGTGTACCGTTCAGTGAATTCTACTGAAATCCTTGCAACACCCAGAGAGGTGAGCACCATGCCTCCTTATAAGGCACAGGGTCCTCGAAGGCTGATCTTGGCTTTTTCTGTCTACACTCTAGTCTAGGGGTTCCACAGGAAAGACCTTGCCATGTGTAGGCTGTGAGTCTCCTTGGAGGCCTCTTAGGGGCCCCTCAAGGGCATTTGGAGCATCAGTTACCCAAGAGTGAGGACAGGAGCTCGGCTATCAGGAGTGAAGATGGCAATGGTCCCTATCCTCCATCCTCCTGTAGGCTACAGGGATGATACTATCCTGCATCCTCCATGGAGGTTAGGGTTTCTGGAGCAGGGTCAGATCCGGTTCTGCTCCTGAAAAGACCAGAGCAGAGCACTGTGCAACCTGGGACTCGAGATAACAGGCACCTGGGGGACGACTGTGCCGTGCGACCCAGGCAAGCTCAGTTCAGGTCTAAGAAGAGGACCTGTGCCCGGGATAGCTGTCAGAGAGTCCTTCGTGCCTGCTGAGTAAGAACCTGGAGAGCCCGTCCTCTGTGTTTGCTCTAGGCAGGGCCCGGGCTGTGCACAGCCAGCCGACAGTGGCAAACCACAGGCAGACCCGTGGGCGCTCAGAGCATGCTGTACCTTGGACACCCGCGATCACCTTGGAGGCCGTGGAGCTGGATGTGTGGGTTATTAGTAAGAAAGCTGAGTGTCAGAGAGAGGAAGGCGTTTGCCCCCAGATGCACAGCTAGTAAGGGGGCGCCCTATGCTACAGGAGGGTCCATGTCAAAGGCTCTGTCCCGTGCTCACTGCAAGGGTTCCTGGCATACAGAGGCTGTCCTGGAGGGGGGACAATCCCACACAGGCCTCGACTTCCTTTTAGTGACTCTTTCCATCCCAGCCACCTCCACAGGCTGCAGGCTTACATGCATGAAGGAGAAATCATCCTCTCCCTCTGCAGGGCAGACGTCTGATGGAGGTGGCCCCTCTGGGCCATCTGTGGACTCCAACTCAGAACTGGAGCGGTCCACGCTGGAGCTGCGCCGGTCCCTGGAGCTGTCATGCTGTTCCACCGATGTGGACTCGGTGTACGAGGACAAATGACTGCCTGGGGGCTGCTTTCCCGCAGACGCGGCACTGCTGTCAGGAGACGGAGACTCGGGGCCAAAACTGCAAGGAAAGGCAGAGGGTGACAGAGGTCACCGAGGGTCCCAGAACACCAAACCCGGAGCACAGAAGCATGTGGCTCAGAGGGCAGTGGGGCTTCCTGGAAGATCCTCCCTCTGGCAATAGCAGCTAGGGGTCTGTTGTCCCATGAGACACTGCTCAAGTGCAGAGCACGGATGGTCCTCAGACTCCAGAGACTGTACACCACCCAACACAGGAGCTGCTGGGTGCAGGTTGCAAAGGAGAGCCAAGACCCGACCCAGAGTGATGGCGGCTCATCTGGAATGTCCACAGGAGGCAGAAGCAGGAGGGTCAGGGGATGGAGGCCAACCTGGGCTACACAGCGACCACCCGTTCCAGAAACAGAGAGAGAGAGAGAGAGAGAGAGAGAGAGAGAGAGAGAGAGAGAGACTGAACAGACTGACTGACTGACTGGGCATATGAATGAATGAATGAATGAATGACTCACTGGCTGGCTGGCTGAATGAATGAATGAATGACTCACGCGGACTGGGTGAATGAATGAATGAATGGCTCACTGTATGGCTGACTGAGTGGGTGAATGAATGAATGAATGAATGGCAACACAGGCCATGGGGAGGTATGTGGTAAATTTCAAGGCTCTGAAGAAAAGAGGACCAGGTGCCTCAGACCTCACTCAGGTCCTTCCATGTGGGGACCTGCCAGGACTCATCAGGCCACTTCTGACACCAACCCTGGGGACCTTTCTAAAGACAAAACCCACCTCCCCCGCTCTGCACACTCCTTTGATGACCTGCACAGCATCTGACACGATGCGGGGTCCCATGTGGGCAGCTCATGCTGCATTTCCACCGGTGAGGCAAAGTCAGACGGTCCCTAATAACCAGCAGGGAAGACTGGGCCTCAGGCCTCCTGATTCAGACCAACAGCTGCCTCGCTCACTCAGCCAGCCAGTCAGCCAGTGAGCTACTCAGCCATTCACTCACTCATTCACTCATTCAATCCTTCAGCCAGTCACCCAGCCAGCCAGTCAGCTAGGGAGTCACCTAGTCAGTCACCCAGTCAGTGAGTCAGGCATTCAGTCATCTACTCAGTCAGCCATTCACCCAGCCAGTCAGCCAGTGAGGTACTCAGTCAACCAACCAGCCATTCATTCATTCATTCATTCAGCCAGTCACCCAGTCAGTCAGTCAGTCAGTCACTCCCTCACCCATTCACTTGGCCCCTCTCTCCCTTCAGCCATTCACTTGCTCACTCAGTTACGTGCTGACTCATTCACTCGGCCAGTCACACCTACTACCTCAGTTCCCCACTCGCTCAGTCTCTCAGTCCCTCCCTCACACACTCAGTCCCCATCCCTTACACACTCAGTCCCTCTCTCCCTCCCTCACACACTCAGTCCCCCCTCCTTACACACTCAGTCCCTCTCTCCCTCCCTTACACACTCAGTCCCTCCCTCACACACTCAGTCCCCTTATCCTTTACAGACTCAGTCCCTCTCTCCCTCTCTCACACACTCAGTGGAGACATGAGTACCTACTATTCCCGGCACCGTGTAGAAAATGGCATCTTGGGTACCACCCAGGTCACCAGGACCATTGCAGATGGAAACACTGTAGCCTCACCCTCTCCTCAGATACAGAAGGAACACGGAGCTTAGACAATGTTGCACAGGAGCGTTCCCCTGATACCCCTGGGGCAGAACTCTCAATCCTGGAGTGCCAGTCTGTTTCCCAACTCCAAGAGGCTTTCGTTGTTGGGGTATGAAGATGTTAACTGGGAAGGGGGCAAACCCAGAGGCTGAGGGAAGTACCACCATCCAGGCAGTAGGGGGCACCACTGTCCAAGGCAAGAAAACCTGGTCCCAGGAAGCTGCAGTTCCTCTGGAGGACAGCAGGGGGCACCCACCATTGGAAATTCCAAGGTCTCAAATCTTGAGACAGAAGCTGGGGGAATGGGGGTCAAATAACCAGACATTTGGGAACTCTTGTGGGGATGATTACGAATACTCACCACACACATAAGTCACAGGTTAGGAACAGAGGGAAAGATGGGGGCCCGGGTACAAGCCCAGCTCACTCAGTCACTGATATAGTGTTCCTGCCTCTCTCTGAGCCTCAGTTTCCCAGCCTGGCATGATGTCCACAGACCACAGGGCTAGTCAGTCAGGCATGACTGGAGCCTGCAGCAGATGCCAGACAACTGACCTCTCTGGGGAGAAGGAAAGTGCCCATGGAGAGATTCATCTGGCCCAACCTGCGCCCCCATGAGGGACAGGGTGGGTTCTCTGCCACCTCCTATCTGCAGTTCCCAACAGTTGCCCCAAAGGTTCCCTCCCAGCTAGGCAGAAGAGGGTCCTTTGAGACACACACACATGCTCACACTGCTTATAGAACAGTATGTGGACCATGAATCATCTGGAATGCATACATACACACACACACACACACACACACACCTGACAGCACACACAGAAATGCAGTTATGACCCTGGGGCTGAGAGTAGTTCTTTGGTTTTACACCCTGACGTTGGTTGCTACTGTTTATTGTTGTGTATAATTGTTTCCTGGGCTTGGTGTAGACCCAGGGCTGCTGTCTGTCTGTCTGTCTTCAGCAGATTTACATAGTGGAAGAACACACTGGACACAGAGCTTACCATGTGTAACACACACTACAGTGCTGTGCAGCCAGTCCCAGAGTCTCATGGGAGGGACCAGGCTTTGACACTGTAATATGACATTGTCATCTACAAATGTTTTAAAGCACGCGTGGAGCTGTCCTCGGAGGCATGTGGGGAACCTCGGGTTTGACGAACCTCAGAATGCTACCACAAGGTACCCAGACCATTGCCCATACCACTGACCTGCCTCCTGTTTACAGCAGCATTCGAGTTTACTAAGTCTGCCTGTCACACAGTGTGGCTGTCTGTATGTCTGTCCTTGTGGGTGTCTGTCCCTGTGGGTCTGCCTGTCACACAGTGTGGCTGTCTGTATGTCTGTCCTTGTGGGTGTCTGTCCCTGTGGGTCTGCCTGTCACACAGTGTGACTGTCTGTATGTCTGTCCTTGTGGGTGTCTGTCCCTGTGGGTGTCTGTCCCTGTGGGTCTGCCTGTCACACAGTGTAGCTGTCTGTATGTCTGTCCCTGTGGGTGTCTGTCCCTGTGGGTCTGCCTGTCACACAGTGTAGCTGTCTGTATGTCTGTCCCTGTGGGTGTCTGTCCCTGTGGGTCTGCCTGTCACACAGTGTAGCTGTCTGTATGTCTGTCCCTATGGGTGTCTGTCCCTGTGGGTCTGCCTGTCACACAGTGTAGCTGTCTGTATGTCTGTCCCTGTGGGTGTCTGTCCCTGTGGGTCTGCATGCTCCTGGCTGTGTCCAGGCTGCTTGCCTGTCATCAATATTTTACACTTTATTTCCCTCTTTTTTTTTTGTGATTTTCTGATACCCTTTGTATGACAACGGCCTCTTCCCGTTACAATTTCTTAAAATACAGAGATTTCTGAGTCAGCCACATAGGTTCTGCACTGAATAGTTTTATGTCAACCTGACACAAGCTATAGTCATCTGAGAAGAGGGAGCCTCAATTGAGAGAATGCCCCCATTAAAATCAAGAGTGCATGCAAGGCTGCAGGGCATTTTCTTAATTAGTGATTGATGGGGAGGGCCCCGCCCATTGTGGGCAGAACCATCCCATTATGAGTGGGGCTAACCCATTGTGGGCGGGGCTATTCCTGGGCTGGTGGTCCTGGGTTCTGTAAGAAAGCAAGCTGAGCAAGCCATGGGGAGCAAGCCAGTCAGCAGCACCCCTCCATGGCCTCTGCATCAGCTCCTGCCTCCAGGTTCCTGTCCTGACTTCCTTTAGTAATGACCAGTAATGTGGAAATGTAAACCCTTTCCTCTCAGTTGCTTTAGGTCAGGATGTTAATCACAGCAACAGAACCCCTAACCAAGGCAGCCTCGGTGTCACTGGGTGCCTGGCAGCCTCTCCCAGGTGTGTCCTACCTGCCCCCGTTCTGCTGCTGGTCTGCCCAGGTCCCATACTGGCTGTCGGCTTCCTGCACGAGGGTGTCAGTGTCCTTGGCCTCGGGCGCTCGCCTGGAGAAACACTGCTTCAGCTGGTTCTGCAAGGACACGAGGAGGGATTCAGGCACAGTCACATACCCCACAGCACCCGGCTCCCCACTGCCCACAGACGGGGCTTCCCATGTCAGGGCAAAGGAGACCAGTGCCCCAGTCTGCTGAGACAGGACAGGAAGCAGCGCTTTCTGGGCTTAGATGGGCACTCTGTGTCTTGGTTTAGTATGAAATTTCCCCCGTGGCGCTTCTGTGGAAACACTTGGTCTCCATCTGGGAAGTTATGAAATCTTTGGGGCTTAAGGCTTCACCAGCAGTGTGGGCTGCTGGAAGCCGGCTTAAAGTGAATCTGTCCTGCTTCCTGTCCGAGCTCTGTGCAGATCCTCCATGTGAGCAAACTTCTAACACCAAGGACCAAGCAGCTCCTGTGGCCAGGCCTTTCCACCACAGTGGGCTTTGTTCTCTGGAGCCATGGACAGAGAAAACCTCGCCTCCATTAACCAGAATCCCCTCAGTTAACCAGAACCCCTCAGTTAACCAGAATCTCCTCCATTAACCAGAATCTCCTCCATTAACCAGAATCTCCCCCCCCCTTTGGTTTTTCTTTTTTTCTTTTTTTGTTTTTGTTGTTGTTGTTGTTTGTTTTTTGTTTTTGTTTTTGTTGTTGTTGTTGTTGTTGTTGTTTTTGTTTTTCGAGACAGGGTGCCCTTTGGTTTTTCAAGACAGGGTTTCTCTGTGTAGCCCTGGCTGTCCTGGAACTTACTCTGTAGACCAGGCTAGCCTCAAACTCAGAAATCCACCTGCCTCTGCCTCCCAAGTGCTAGGATTAAAGGCATGTGCTATCACTGCCTGGCTCGTTAACCAGACTCTTAATACAGTGCCAAGAAAAGTAACTTATCAGAACCAGGTACAGAATCCTGATGCGTGTCACCTGGCCTTGTCAGTGCCCCTGTCCAACACAATGCAGCCCATCTCCTCCCTCTTCAATGCTCTAGAAACACCAGGCAGGCCTGTTCCCACTTTCCAGATTTACCAGACCACCTCCCAGCACTGTCCAGCTCAGTGCCCGCACAGCAGTGACCCTGAGCCCGCATCAAGTCACCTGACACGAGGCCACCTCATAGAGGGAAAGTGATGCCCTGGACCACCATTGTGACTTGTAGGCTGGGAACAAGGGGGCAGGTCATCATAGAACTGGCCGTGGGCCCTATCTAGTGCCTGGCATCAGGGGTGGCTCATGAGTCAGCATGACACCTGAACTGCTGACTTCCCCACTCATCGGGATGGTACGGGAAAGGCCTTGTCTTGTATTGTCACCATGGAAACCAGCCACTCTGCCCTGGAGCTCTCAAGAGTAACCAGAAGTGGCCTTGGGTGGGCTGCTCGCTCACAATGATTCAGACAGCCTCCCAGCCTGGCCTCTCATGACTCTCCAGCTACCGTCTCTCAATGAGGACTCTGGAGGTGGGGGATGAGGGGAGAGAAGATCATCCTATCCTGGCATGGCTTCCCCCCCACTTCAACATCTCAGCTGAGGCACAGAGTACTGCAGCATCAGGAACAGCCTTTCTGTGTCACCCCAGGGACAAGGCCCACCTCTGTTTCAAAGGAGTTATAGTGGGAGCTGTGGCCGGGAGGAGGGCGGGGGCGCTCATTGGTAGAGCACCTCTCAGCATCACATACACTCACTCATACATCCATACTTCGTGTGCACACCCTACACATTCATACACATATGCACACACACACCCTACACATTCATACAGACACATACACACACACACATACACACACCCTACACATTCATATAGACACATCTGCACACACACACCCTACACATTCATACACATATGCACACACACACCCTACACATTCATACAGACACATATGCACACACACATGCAGATACCTGCACACACACACCCTACACATTCATACAGACACATACACACACACACATATACACACACCCTACATATTCATACAGACACATATGCACACACACACCCTACACATTCATACAGACACATATGCACACACACATGCAGATACCTGCACACACACACCCTACACATTCATACAGACACATACACACACACACATATACACACACCCTACATATTCATACAGACACATATGCACACACACACCCTACACATTCATACAGACACATATGCACACACACATGCAGATACCTGCACACACACACCCTACACATTCATACAGACACATACACACACACACATATACACACACCCTACATATTCATACAGACACATACACACACACACATATACACACACCCTACACATTCATACAGATACATGTGCAGACACACATGCAAACACATGCACACACACACACCCCACACATTCATATAGACACATACACAAACACACACACATACACCCTACACATTCATACAGACACATATGCAGACACACATACACACACATTCATACAGACACATATATACATACCCACAAACACAGACACACATTCATACAACCCACACATTCATACAGACACATATGCATACACACATACAGACACATGTGCATACAACCCACACAGACACACATGCACACACATACCCTACACCTTCATACAGACAAAAACATATGCATACACCCATACACATACAGGCACACATGCACACAACCCATACACACACAGACACCCTACACATTCATACAAATAAGACACAAATGCACACATGAACAGACACACACGCACACAATCCCCCACACAGGCATACACGGACACACCCTATACATTCATACAGACACACATGCAGACACACATGTACAGAAACACATGCACACACAGAGACACACACAACCACAGTGAACATGTGTAAATAACCATCACCCAAATAAAACATCCTGATTGACTCTAATCTGGGATTTTCTTTGAGTCAGTCCCTCCACATGCTCGCTCCTCAGTGGCCAGAGAACATCCCTCTGTGTGGGACACAGTTCCAGTCACATAGGTTCCCAAGGGTGGTGACTGCTAAGCAGCTGGCTGTTCTGAAACAGTCAGCCACAGGGTGTTCATCCTCAGAATGTCAGAGCATCTCAGTGTGCACTCCCCAAGACAAACGCAGTGTGGCCCAAGACAAGCTGATGGCTCTGCCCCGCCTGAGGCAGCACAGGGAGCGGATTACAGCATACTATGGGGTGGTGGGAGCTTCAGCTGGGTCAATGCTTGTATTTTTGCATGCCAAGGAACATGGAACATGTTCCACAGCCTGCCACCCTTGGAATTAATTCTCTCTGGGACTCAAGATGGAGCAGATGCCACAGATCTTCCCTGACTCCACCCAAGCTCAATGCCAAAGTTTTTCTGGGAGCTCTCATGACTGCAAGGTCCCACACAGTCAGTCGCAAATCCTTCTGGGAGCTCTCAGGGCTGGAAGGCCCCACACAGTCAGCTGCTTCCTAAAGGACTTGCAACTCTTACACCTTCTAGAAAGCCTTCCATTCAGAGTTCACCTGAAGGCAAAACCTTCTGCTGACTGAGTGTTGTCTCAGCTCTGCCCAAGCATAAACAGACAGGCAAGCAAGCAAAGGCCTCTGAAGCAGCTGCCTCCTGGCCTACACTGGGTTAGAGCACATCCCTGTCCTGTTCTTCTGGCGTACACTCTGTGGTCAACAGCATCCTTTTTGATGCAAACAGTGGGGCGTCCTCCCTGGCCAAGTGCTCTCTTAGGAGACAGGAATACCTCCATGACGACTTCCTGTGACATAAACAGTAAGACTTTATGGTGGCTGTGACCCTTTGCACAGGTCTGGCTTGGATAGCAGCTGAGACCTCTGGTGGTAAGGAGAAAATCCCATGTCAGTCAAAAGCAGAAGAGACAGGATGTGCCTGAAGGTACTATAAGGAGAACATCTGTGCCCTGAAGGTGGCCTCTCCTTAGACCCCCAGCAGCCACTCCCTCCCTCGCTGCAGGGGCTCACAGAGGCTAAGCCAGCGGCTCTCAGGGTTCTAAGTCAAAGTGTGGCTTCTTCCTTCCCGACAGCGGCACAGATCTTAAGCCCACCTGTTGGGAGCCTGGCAGTGCTGGCTCCTCCCTGTTTGTGAATGCTAAGCTCTGCTTTCCCTGCACCTCTACCCGCCCTACACTGTTATGTCCTCTCTCAGCCCCCAGAGATGAAGAACCTGCAAAAGACACCTTGTGTTCCCTGGTGACCCAGGCCAGTGTGATGCATGTCCGAAAACACATAACAAGCTTGGTGGGATTGGTTCGTGCCTATAATCCTAGCGCTTAGGGGACAGAGGCAGGAGGATTGCCTATAATCCTAGCACTTAGGGGACAGAGGAGTTTAGTGCTAGCCTGGGCCCCGTACTGAGTTCTAGGCTAGCTAAAGCTTCAATGCAAGAACCCATCTCGAAAGAGAGCTAAGTCTTGGTAAGAGCAAGTGAACACCCCAGCCCCTGCAGTAGTTCTGCAAAGTCTTAAATCAGGGGAACCAAATTCTGGACATCAGACCCTGGAGGGAGGGGGCGCCCCTCGGAGGCCATTCAGCCTGCACTTTGCCTGCAGAGGAAGAAACCAACACACAGGAACAAAGCCAACTGTTGGCTCTCCATTTGCAAGATGGGTGAGCGGCAGGGCCTGGAGGTGGGGGGTGGTTTCATCTGTGGGATCCACAGCTCTTTTCAGACCCCCCCCCCCAACTCCGCAACCTACTTGCTCTACCTTTCCCACAATGCTTCAGGAGGTTCTGATAAGGAGACACACAGGAAAACAATGTTATGAAAACCTCAGGAAAGGTCAGGCGGCAGCGCATGCCTTTGATCCTGGCACTTGGCAGAGGAAGGCAGATCTCTTGTAAGTTCATGGCCAGCCTGGTCTACATAGGGAGTTCTAAGACAGCCAAAGCTACAGAGAAACACTGTCTTGAATGAACAAAAAAGAAGGGAGGGAGAAAGGGAGAAAGGGAGAAAGGGAAGGGAAGGGAGAAAAGCCCACTAGCTTGGCCTAGCAACTGACAAGCCCCAGAATCACAATGGGCGGAAGTTCCTCCCCAAGGTTTGCACTGAGAGACCAGGCTAACACACCTCTAAGCCTATGTGGAAACAAGTCAGAACATTTGTCTCCCAGTTTAAAACCTGCAGGTTTAGCTGAATCAGCAGGGTTAGTCACAGAAGTTCATCTCAGGCAGACAAGCAGGCACACTCGGCAGGTTCCCGCACACAGCCGCTCCCAACAGGATTCACCATCATTACAAAACATGAACAACAGCCTAAGCTGAGAAGAGGGTGTAGACCACAGAATACAGAGTCCACACTGTGCCATTAAAAACATCGTGCATATGGTACATTTGTCATCACCGTGTCCCGAGGACTGTGTGCCAGGAAAGTATCTTGTCTAGAGAAGTGAGTACACGTGGGTGTGAGCAAACAACACATAGAGGTTCAACGGCAGATCGGCTCACACACAGTAGTGCTAGGAGTGAGAGTGTCCCTTAGAGACAGACTGCGACTTTACTTAGCACACACGCTTGGCACTCCACCTTGTGAATGACCCTGAGATGAAACTGCCTCCTTCCTGCTGTCATGTTGTACAAACTGTCAACTTGGCAGGGTCTAGAATCACCCAGGAGAGACACCTGTGGGTGTGTCCGTGTAGGGTTAATGGAGATCCTCACTACACAAAGGCAGCTGAATCCCAAGGCCTGGGCTCCCAGACTGAATAAAAAGACAGTGAGCTGGGCACCAGCGTCCATCCCTCCCTCCTTCCCAACTGTGGGTATCTCGGGACCTCACTCTCTGGATGCTGGGCCTTTCAGCCATGATGGGTTCCAGCTGTGAGCCTCTGGCTGCCTTGTTTGGGTATTTTGTCATTGACAGCGAAGTGAGTGATAACATCAGGTTATCACTTATAACTAACTAAGTGACTAAGTAAACAAGCCCCTGACAAGTGCCACGAAACTCCATTTCGAGCAGGAGGCTGGCAAGACTGCGTGTGGCCTTATGCAGTGCTTTGCTGACTCCAGATCTGCAGCCCAAGCCCTTGGGGAAATGCCAGGCCTGTAGTAGTTGTTGAGTAAGTACATTGGGGCTACATATCTCTGCAAATGCATACATATACATACACAGATACATCCTATACATGTACATACATACACATATAAATACATATACATCATATACATATACATACATCATATACATACACATACATCATATACATACACATACATCATATACATACACATACATCATATACATACACATATACATACACATGCATCATATACATACACATATACATACACATGTATCATATACATACACATACATCATATACATATACATACATCATATACATACACATACATCATATCATACACATACATATATACATATACACACATATATATACATATACATGCATCATATACATACACATACATATATACATATACACACATATATATACATATACATACACAGATACATCCTATACATGTACATACATACACATATACATGCATCATATACATACACATACATATACACATACACACACATATATATACACACATATCATATACACACATGTATACATACATACATGATATACATATATGTACACATATATCACCTACATATATCTATACCAATACCTATACCTATACATAACCATCCACATACAGATACACACATACATACATCATATACATATACACACATATATCATGTACATATACACATATGTGTATGCATGTATGTACACACATATACATATAAACACATACATCATATACATACACATGTATCATATACATATAAACATATACATATGCACGCATACACCATATACATACACATACACATGTATACACACATATACATATATATTAAAATGAATAGGGATGAATTCCCAAGCCAATACTGTGGAGGAGGAATAGGGAGAACATCAGGCCTGCATGCATTTGAGTGTCTGACACATCTCCTAAGACAGAGACCTGAGTCAAGTGGCCTAGATGACAGCACAGTTCCAAGGAATCTGAGAAGCCTGCCCCTTCCCCGCCACTCTACACCCCAGCTGTGTGAGGAGCCATGCAGTCATGGACCTAACTGGCATGGGAACACCGCTCTGTCTCATTGCTCCAAAGCAACTTCCCCTCCCGTGCCCAGGTCAGCCTGGGAACACAAAGGTCATGCTCATTACTCATCCCAGTGGACCTGGGATGTAGGACCCTGCATGAACCCATTTCACAGGGGAGGAGACTGAGGCCCAGAAAAGGGATTCCATAGGCTCCAGACCACCCACATGTCTAGGAAACGGTAGGACTGGGATGTGACCCCAGGTCTGATGGACACCCAGGACTGAGCACATTCCTAGTTTTTCTGGCTCTGAAGCAGCGGGGCCTCAGCAGCAACTTCTCAGAACAAGGGCCAAGTAGGGTGAGGCACTCAGTGGGAGCACTCAGCAAACAGACAGAAAGGAGGAAGGGAGGGAAGAGACAGACAGCTGGACAAGGCTCAGCCAGGCAGGAGGGACACTGAGGTACACCCGGGGCAGAAGCTTGTGTACCTGAGCCTCAGAACCGGGGTCTGGATGGCTCCCATCCTAGACCTCTAGCCACGCACTGCCCTTCTCCGGGCCTCAGCTTCATCTCCTGGTGAGCCACGGGTCTCAGTGGCCCCCGGCAGCTTCAAAGGAGGCTATGCGGCCCACTCCTGGGGCCTTGAACCAAATCCGGATTCGCAAACACTCAGTAGATCTAGATCGGCTAATTGGGTCTGGCGGTGAGCAGCTCAAACCTCAACCTTTTGCACTGCAGATTTGAGCTTGTGTAGGGGGCGGGGCAGTGGGCGGGGCAGGGGCGGAGCAAGCTAACTGTTCTAAGCAAGGCTCTGTGACCCAGCAGCCCTGGATGAAGCCAGCTCTGCCGGTTGTTGGCTGGAACAACCCTCTGCAACCTCAGTTTCCCGGTTTGGGAAAGGTGGTGTGGGGTGCTCGGGGTTCTGGGAATCTATTAAATATCTGACCAGAGCTTGCACACGCTTGGCATTTGGGTAGCGCTGAACAGAGGCCAGAACAAGACATGGTGCCTATGTACGTTGGCCAGCTGCCGAGACATCTTACCAAACACTGTAACAGCATGTTAATAGACTCACCATCCAGCTACGACCCAACAGGTCCCTTAGGGCCCCAACACTGCCAGGTCACCCCCACCCCCCATAAGGGCAGCAGGTGAAGGGACCTTGTCAAAGAATATGGGCTTCGGATCTGCTGGGCTGTGTCAAGAGACGGCTCTGGCACAGACAGCCTGTCTCCGTCTCCTTAGGACAACGTTTTTCCAAGTGATAGAAACACACGCCAGACAGCTGGTCTGCAGAAGGCTTTGGTTTCGGGGTTGGGTGTGTGGAGCGGGCTTTCGGGAAAGCTATAAAGGGAGGTGACAGCTGGAATGGCAGGCTGGGTCCCAGAGAACCCCTGGGGCCTGCGCTCCGCTCCTCCGTGTATCAGATAAGAGTATAAAAGCTTTCTCGGTTTACACCACGGCTACATCCTGAGAAGCAAGCATGGCTCAAGAAAAGTTCTGAAGTGGAAAATACCATGAACATACCTCAGCCACTGTAGGTCCCAGCCCAGCCCGGCCTCCAACACGAGTGGGCGACCACACCCACTGGAGTCTGATTCACCAAGAGGTGTTGGGGATGGAGAGATGGTTCAGCGGTTAAGAGCACTGACTGCTCTTCCAGAGGACCTGAGTTCAATTCCCAGCAACCACATGGTGGCTCACGACCATCTGTAATGGGATCTGATGCCCTTTTCTGGTGTGTCTGAAGACAGCTGCAGTGTACGCATATAAATAAAATAAATACGTCTTTTAAAAAGAAGTGTTAAATTTGGCCTGGAGAATTTGCTGCTCTTCCTGAGGATCTGGGTTCAATTCACGGCAGGCCAGATGGCTCACAACCCCCTGGAACTCCAGCTCCAGGGGATCTGGTGCCCCCTCCTGGTCTCCAAGGGCACCTGCACACATGTGTATGCACACGGGATTAAAAGTAAATCTTTTAAAAGAAGAGGAGATGCCATGTTACTGAATTTCTTGAGTTATCTTACATATTGGTCACTGGCAGCTGGCCCCACTGGAAATTCCTAAGAACTGTGGACACACAGAAAGTGCCCTGCTGCAGCCCAAGGTCGTACCACACACCTTACTGGGTTCTCTACTAGGAGTGTCCAACCATCTGATACTGTGTATTGTGAAGTCGTCACAGGTGTCCTGGGACAAATGCAGCCTGGTGGGGGGGGGGAATGGACACTACTAACTCCCATAACAGACACTTGTCAATACCCCAAGTCACAGATGTGGAAGCTGAAGTTGAGACATTAAACAGGAAAAATAACAACAGACATGTACACAGCACTTAGGATATCCACTGAAGCCCAAGACTCAGGGGTCCTGTGACCGCCACTCTTCAGGTAAATAGACTGAGGCACAGGAAAGGAGAGGCCCCGAAGCTGCTCGTGTCATACCCTCAAAACTCATCTAGGGCACTGCTGCCCCAGGAAGTGCCTCCTGCCTGCCCTCCAAAGCAACTTAGAGGAGGAGGAGGGGGAAGGGAAGGAGGGGGAGGAGGGGGAGAGGGAAAGAGAGGGGGAGGAGGAGGGAGAGGGGAAGTTGGAGAAAGGGGGAGGGGGAGGAAGAAGAGGAGGAGGAGTTAATTCTTCTCATAGTCTCGGTACAGTCCACCACGGCTGGGAGGTCAGGGTGACAAGAGCGTCCACCAGATGACCATGTATCCACAATAAGGAAGCAGTGTGCTCAACTCACTTTTTCTTTTTATACAGTCCAGGATCCCAGCCTAGGGAATGGTGCCACCCACAGTGGGCAAGTAGGTTTTCCTACTTCAATATAATAATCAAGCTATGTCCCCGCAGGCAGACCCAGAGGTTCAAAACTGGGAGCTAGGGGAGGGTAGATGCTAGGGTCTGTTCACCCTTAAACCCCAGGGCCATGCTCAGAGGTGCCTATAGGAGACAGGAAGAGACCAAAACTGGGTAGTTGACTAACTGAATGAACGAACCCAGGTACCATCTCTTCCCTGCTCTCTAGTGTCTATGAACATAGTTTGCCTTTCAGCTTGTCGCCCAAATCTTAACATGTCACAGGATGTGGTTTTTTTCCTTAAATAGTAGTTCTTATTGACTTAAAAAATATTTTATTGAGGATGGGGTGGGGACATCTTCTTGGAGATGGGGGGGAAACGGAATGGACCACGAGGGGGATAACAACTAGACTGTAAATAAAAAAAACAGATTAAATAATAATAATAATTAGAATTAGAAGAAGAAGAATTTTCTGTAAATGGATTTTGCGTATACGTATGTCTGTGCACTTCCTGCATGCAGTTCTCCAAAAGGCCAGAAGAGGGCGTCAGATCCCCTGGACCTGGAGTTACAGATGGTTCTGAGCTACCATGTGGGTGCTAGGATTTGAACCTAGTTCATCCAGAAGAGCAGCCAGTGCTCTAACCACTGAGCCATCTTTCCAGCCCCTAATGAACTCTTTATGGAGTACACCCTGTTTGGACAGAGCCACAGCAATGGCCATGAAGTCAGGTGGCCAGTAAGACGCATCTTTCAAGTCTAAGAGAAGCTGACTCTGAGGGAACCGGGAAATCTTTGCCAATAGGTGGCAGTGGTCAAGGACCAGACTATTCCAGAAACATCTTGAGTCTTTGCACAGAAATAATTTTGATTTCCCTCTTAAGTATAAAGAAATGTTATTAATAATTTCTAAATCTCAGTGGTAAAGAGCCAAGAGCAGCTAAGCTGGGAGTTTTAAAAATGCACTTAAACCTAAATTATTGAACACACTGTGGAGGGATCGTCCCATTGTTAGAAAGGTAGGTAGAACGAGAGAGCCAGGCGTGCATCCAGACAGGAAGCAGCCTGAGACACACTGTCCGGAGGAAAGCAGGCATCTGCAGAGATCCCTGGGAGGTTACGGACGCTTAATGCTTTTGTAGAAAACCCAGGTTTAAATCTCACAACTGCCTATGGCTCCAGCTCCATAGGATCTGACACCTTCTACACACCTACACACACATACACACACACACCTACACATACACCTACAGACACAGCTACACACAGCTACACACACCTACACACATACACACATACCTACACACACACCTACACACACCTATACACACACCTATACACACATACATACACACACACACACACATGCGTGCGCACATCAATATTCTATTTTTTTAATGAAGGACAGCAAGGGAGCCCGCTTCAGGGAGAGAAAAGACAGTATTTGAAAGCAGACGAAGGTACCAGGCCCCTGGAAAAACTGCAAGAACACAAGCAGCTGGTGGCCGCAGGAGGGAGACGGAGCCATGCCCTCCTATGCTGCCTCTGTGTGCATTCTGTGACACTGGCTGGAGATAGGAAGCCAGGCTTGAAGGGGAATAAGTATACAAAGGCCTGAGCCTGTGCTGTCCCCACCATCTCCTCTTAGTGGCATCTGCTCACTCAGAGCCTCCTTACCACCTCCCAGGGTCTCTCTGTCCCTCCCAGGCCTCACCCCACCCTCCTGCCTCACTCCCCTCCCCCAGTGTCTCCTCTCCCCGCCCAGAGATTCTTAAAACAGCCCCAAGGGAGCCAAGCTTGACTTCCTTTTTCAAACATCACATGTCAACTCTCTCCTGATTTATTTCAGGCAAGGGACAACTCACCAGGCGACAGAGCTGCAGCCAGCTCAGAAGTGTGAGCCCACCAGAGAGCAGCAGTGTTAGCATGGCCTCCTTGGGACCAGCTCCTATTTCTTAGTGAGAGTGAAGTCTCTGCTGGGTGTGACACAGCCACTGACTCAGCCGTGACTCTTGGGGGTGATCACATCACCTTGTCACTGGTGGCTCCATGCTCAGTACTAATTCACAAAACTGATCTGCACAAACAAACACAGGTACAGACACAAATGTGTGCACCCCAAACACACACACACACACACACACACATAACCGCAGACTACAAAGTGGGTATGCCTGTATACGCACACATGAGAATTCCCAAATACTCTCCAGAATCCAATTCACAAGCTCATATAGACGTAAGTACGCAAATGCACACACACACACACACACACACACATAGCAGACATGTTCGCAATCATACCAGAAACATGCCCAGGGGCAGTCCTGCCCAATCACTATTAGTGATGGAAAATACTACCCCATGGCTATTCTGTAAGTGTGTACAACCATTTTCTTGTGTGGGAACGAAACCATGGGGCCACTGAAAACAGGTGACACGCCAGCAAAACGGACCAGCAGGTAAGAGTATTTGCCTCCAAGTCAGATGACCTGAATCTGACTTCTGATATTTACATGACAGGAGAAAACCTGTGCTTTGGCCTTCACAGCTGGACCACAGCACACACACAGATATGAAATAAGTAAATAAAAGAGTGTACCAGGCTGGTGTGGAAAGATGATACGGGTGTGGCAGGGTCAGTGGAGGGGAGTCAGAAAGAGGGACAGGAGAGGGTCCTGGATCCCTGGATCCCTACCACCAACCCTACTTACAACCGCCGCCCCCCCGCCCCCCCAGGCCGTACTAGAAAGGTTTCCTATCTGAAGGAAACAGACTCTCCAGGTCATCATGAAGGGAGACCATGCACAGACATCCACAGTAGCAGGACAGAGAGCTTGGAGCAGGGCATGGGACATGACCTAGGCCTTGAAGGGGTCATATATGGGTGAGCTTGTGATCAGGGGAGGCTGGCCAGGCCTGGATGCTTGCTGGTAAAGGCACTCACTGCCGTGGGGCTCTGGTGGGCGGTGGGCAGCTGGTCGCAGGCCTAGGCAGACCGGTCCAGGAGGCAGGCTCAGGAGAAGAGCGATCAGGGCCCAGATAGAACTCGGTTCCCAGGGAGGAAAGCTACAAGCAGCAGCTCTGCTGCTTGGAATGCATGAACCCAGATCATCGGGAAACCAGCCGCTCTGCCATCTTGCCTGAGTGAAGAGTTGCTTCCTCAGATTGCCCAGCCCTGGGCTGTTTTCACAGACCTGCCACTTTCACAGTACCCCAGGCTACTCCTAACTTACCCCACAGCTAGATCTACCCTGATCTCCACACAGCTCCACTCACCAGAAGCTGCGGGGGGAACACGCAGGAGATGGTCTCTGGCCAGTTCTCCAAGGTGATCAGGTTGGGATGTCTTTGTGTGCTTGTCCTGTGGGTCGTGACTGGTTAGGGTTGTTCAGTAGCCCTCAGGCCTTGGTCATGGGATACAGAGATGAGTCTTCCTACTTCTATGCATGTCAGCATGTGTACACATGTATGTAACATGTATACATGTATGTAAGTGCACGTGTGCATGGGCTATGTGTGCACACGCCTATGTTTCTGCATGAGTATATACATGAGTGTATATACAGGAGCCTATGCACATGTGTATACATCTCCATGTGTACACAGCCATGTATGCACATGTCTGTATGCTTACATGTGTGATTACGCATGAGTCTGTGCATGTGCATGTGAGCACTGTGTCCCTTGAGCAGGTTTGCATGTAAGTATCTGTGAGTACTCGTGCACACTCTCACTGAGGTTTCAGCCGACACTACAGGCATTTAGTCACTTCACACTTAGGTGTGACTAGTCCTGGCTGTGGACTTGTTCCCTTAGCCATATGTAGCAGCCCTGAAACTACACATGATCTTTGTACATGTCTGTCACTGCGTTGTGGTGAATTCTGTAAGACACTGTACAGGTCTGAAGACAGATGACCAGTGGTGTTTGCTGCAGTGTCACACATGACCAGTGGTGTTTGCTGCAGTGTCATACATGACGAGTAGTGTTTCCTGCAGTGTCACACATGATCAGTAGTGTTTGCTGCAGTGTCATACATGACCAGTGGTGTTTGCTGCAGTGTCACACATAACCAGTGGTATTTCCTGCAGTGTCACACATGACCAGTGGTGTTTGCTGCAGTGTCACACATGACCAGTGGTGTTTCCTGCAGTGTCATACCTGAACAGTGGTGTTTGCTGCAGTGTCATACATGAACAGTGGTGTTTCCTACAGTGTCATACATGACCAGTGGTGTTTGCTGCAGTGTCATACATGACCATTGGTGTTTGCTGCAGTGTCACACATGACCAGTGGTATTTGCTGCAGTGTCACACATGACCAGTGGTGTTTCCTGCAGTGTCATCCAGTGGTGTTTCCTGCAGTGTCACACATGACCATAACCAGTGGTATTTCCTGCAGTATCACATATGATCATAACCAGTGGTGTTTGCTACAGTGTCATACATGACCAGTGGTGTTTGCTGCAGTGTCACACATGACCATGGTGTTTGCTGTAGTGTCACACATGACCAGTGGTGTTTGCTGCAGTGTCACACATGACCAGTGGTGTTTGCTGCATTCACACATGACCAGTGGTGCTTCCTGCAGTGTCATAACTGAACAGTGGTGTTTGCTGCAGTGTCACATATGAACAGTAGTGTTTCCTGCAGTGTCATACATAACCATTGGTGTTTGCTGCAGTGTCACACATGACCAGTGGTATTTGCTGCAGTGTCACACATGACCATAACCAGTGATGTTTACTGCAGTGTCATACATGACCAGTGGTGTTTGCTGCAGTGTCACACATGACCAGTAGTGTTTGCTGCATTCACACATGACCAGTGGTGTTTCCTGCAGTGTCACACATGACCAGTGGTGTTTCCTGCAGTGTCACATATGACCAGTGGTGTTTGCTGTAGTCATACATGACCAGTGGTGTTTGCTGCAGTGTCATACATGACCAGTGGTGTTTGCTACGAGTTATCTGTGAGACAGACAGTTAGGAAGAGCCTAAGTGTTCAGAAGTCAGCAGGTCTGAATAAAGAGTTGTAACGCCAGCAAGTGGGTCTCTTGCAGCTACCAAACATAAGGCCTATGTCCCCTGGCCCGAGGGGCCAGCCATGGCAGAAGGTCACGAGTCCAGACACCAAAGTATCCACACCGTGAGTGGTCAAGGACCTGGCTGTCTATATGGAAAACATACCATCCCCTCCAGTGTGAGACTCAGGCCTGACCAGCAGAGCCCAGAGCTGAAGACTAGCAGAGCAAGAGAGAAGGGTGTGACTCAGAGTGGTGGGCCCTGAGGCAAGAGAGCACTTGGCATGACCCCAACCTCTAGATTCTGCAATCAACTGGCAACTGCCCCCCAGCTCCACTAACCTCCAGGGTCTGACTTTAGAGGCAACAGAATCAGGTGTAGAAAGGAAAGAGAGAAGCTGGGGACCAGGGACAGGAAGGCAAGGAGCACAGTAGGGACCAACACTCACCTGCCCCTTCCCCAGTGCCTGTCTGCTCCACAGGAGCTTCAGAGTCAGGAGGCCTCTGAGCACCTGGAAGGTGAACATTGACCATAAATCTCCCCACAGGTTCTGGGGCAAGAGAGGCAGGTTCCTTGGTGTCTAGGAGATGGACCTTAGAAGCTGTGTAACCTTGGGCCAGTCACTTCACCTCTCTGAACTTCAATGTCCAGCATCAAGGATACAGCATTGGAGGCTAGTGAGTCACGGGTGTGTGGAGAATTATGCCAGGCACACGGGAAATGCTCATAAGTGACCGTGATCATCAGGCCAGTGGCCAGAGGAATGGCTTCTCAAGCCTAAAAGGCAAGAAGGCTGACAGAGCTTTCAGGAACTGGGTTTGCTAGGGGTTCCTGGTAGGCGGAGCTGCTGGGGAGTGGGAGGGGCTTATAGGAACTGTAAAGCAGCAGCTCCAAGAAAACAACCCTCCCACTCCCCTCCACCCCCCCGCCCCCACTAACAGCAAGCTTGTGCAATCCTGAGGGAGAGCTCTGCAGAGCAGGCAGCACCCTGGGTGACAGGACCCTCCCACCTCCCAGCAAAAGACACTCTTCAAGACACCACACTCCCACTCACAGGCAGCTAGAGGTCCCAGGCTGACAACCATTCCATGCCAGCTGGCTCCAGGGCTCAGTCAGACCCGGCTCTGGCTGCTCCTGGAGGTAGCAATCCAGGTGAGAAGCCACGCCTGTTCCTGGATGCCTCCCCCACCCTCTGCACTTAGACCTGGGAGCAAAGGCTGCTCCTGCACTCCACCCTCCCTCCCCAGCGGCTCCAAATCACAGTTAACCTTCACTTGTTAGTAAACTACTTGCTTCCAAAGTAAACACATGACACACTCACACATACACACACATATGCACATGTGCACACACACACATGCACATACATGTGCACACACATACGCGTGCACATACATGTCCACACTCACACATACAAACACATGCACATACATGCACATGCACGCATACACATATATAACACACACCTACACACATGTACACACAAACACACACATGCACACACATACACGTATACACTCACACGTACACAAGCACACACGTGCACGTATACATACACATATACACTCACACGTACACACACACTAATACACACATGCGCATGCATACATACACACACACAACACACATACACAAGCACACACGTGTGGGGGGCAGTGGGCTGTGAGAGGCAGCTGGGTACTTGGTCGAGTAGGCCTCGAACCCAGGAGACCCTCAGGGACAGTAGGAGTTTGGCCTTGCTCCTGGGCCCCCTGGTTGCTTTCACAGAGCCACAGCCCTCTACAGCCCCTCCCACAGAGAGGTTTGTGGCCATTGGTCACCTAGCACAGGTTGAGGGCGTGACTACAGGCTGCAGAGCCTCAAGACATCTCCATATCCATGAGATACTTAAGGCCAGGGGATTTAGCCAGTTAAGCATTCCTTCCCAGACTCTCCCCCTTGCAAAAGGTATTTAACCTCAGGCCTGCCCTGGGAACACGGGGAATAGCTTCACTCACTTTCCATCATGACAATAAGCATTTTAAGACCATGGACTACCTCTCGTCTTTGGAGCCCACCATGGGGAACCGTGGAGGAGGTCTTCAACTACAGAGCCACAGTCTAACCTCCCACCGATGACCTCGCTCTGTAAAAGCCTCGGAAGCCACCAACTCAAGGGAGCCAGCTGAGTCAGCCGAGGCCCAGCCAGGCGGCCCGGCCAGGCGGCCCAGCCAGGCGGCCCAGCCAGGCGAGTCGCTGCAACCAAGAGTCTCCTTTGGAGCTCATCCCCCTCGCCCCTTCCGCTGCAGGTCAATCCAGCCTGTTTGCCCCTGTCTCAGTCCTTCTGCGGCTTGAGACCAGTGGGTTCCCAGTTGCCTCCTGGCCCGGGGATCCCCAGCGCTGTGTGGAGTGAACACAGTCAAATTCCCATGTCTCTGCCTCCCTGAGCCACGGCCCCAGCTCCTGGGGTGGCAGACACGGGACCCATAATTCAACCAAACAGGACCCACGTGCACGTCACAGCCCAGCACATGTGCACATATACATGTATACACACACTCATACACACATGCGCATGCATACATACACATACACAAGCACACACATACACAAGCACACACATACATGTGCATACACATACACACTCATACATGCACATGTATACATACACACTTAAACAATACATACCTACACACATGTACACACAAACACACATGTGTACACACATACATATACACATGCACACATTTACAGTGTGTATACACACTCACATACACATGCAAGCACACATACATAATGTACACACACACACACACATACAGACATACACACACACATGCAAACACTGGTGGGGGGGTTGTAATTTGAGCAGCATATAGTCTTGCAGGACAGGCTGAGGGACCCCAACTCCAGGCCCTGCTTGCTGCTCGCTGACCATGGAGCTTTGAGCACTTGGCTTCACCCCTCCAGACAGTAGCAACTACTAAAATTATTGTGTGTCTACTATTATATTTCACACACTGCTCACAACCGACATTCCAGCCAGTGGGGCAAGACAACCTGGGTGAGGTTACAAAGGTGTCACTCGGTCCCCATTCAGGAGCAGGACACAATGTAGGAGGCAGTACTGCCCTCCAGCCTGTGGTCCTGAGGGCCCTGAGGCTACCCAGAGCCTCGTTTTCGGGGTGTACATGTGGCCTTGCAGATGATGGGGCTCCTAATGTTCCCAATGGGCACTGGAGACAGGCGTCTGTCCCTCTCATGGGGAAGCACAGGCTCTGGTCACTAGGTCTCACCTTTTCCCTATTACGAATGCCTCCAGGGCCCTGCACTGAGGCTGCAGAGGTTCCAGGGCCATCCTGTGTCCTGGGTGAATCATGGTCACTGTCCCATCCAGGGAAAGCCTGGGCCCACAGTGATGGATGTGGTCTAATCTAGGCCCCTGCTTGTCCCCACCCTGGGCCTCCAGCACAGAACTGGTTCTCTGAAGTTGTTTTTAACTCCCCCGCCCAGAAGAGCTGGTGGCATTTTCAAGTCTTCCTCCAGCTCCCTATTTATAGAATGTGACAAGCATCGGTGCACTGTTTCCATTGATAATTAGCCCACACTGGGCCCAGCCTCGGGGGAGGGGAGGCTGGTGGCTGTCAGGTGGCTCCAGGGACCCAGGATCCCTAAAGGGAAAGACTCAGTCCAACCACATGTGCACAGGAATGCCAAAGCTGAGGTGCTAAGGGGGTCTCGCCCAACTGTGGGGGGGTCTGGCCTCCCGTGTCAGGGGACACACCCCAACTCCTGCTTGTGTGTTTACACGACACTGATACTGTCAGGTCATAGGTCATACCCACACAGGATTCTGGCAGGCCTGGCTAATCAATGGAGCCTGAAGTGGGAGAAGGCCCTGGGGAGAGAGGTTCCTAACCACCTTGGGTGGGGGTGGCAACCACAACACAGTTGTCTTTATCAGCTTGATGTAAACTATAGTCACCAGGGAAAAGGCAACCTCAATTGAGAAACCACCTCCCTAAGTCCCAGCTGTAAGGCGTTTTTCTAAATTAGTGATTGATGGGGGAGGGTCCAGCCCACTTAATACAGCCCACTGTATTAAGAAAGGAGGCTGAGCAAGCCAGGAAAAGCAAGCCTGTAGGCCACACACACCCATGACCTCTGCCTCAGCTCCTGCCTCCAGGTTCCTGCTCCATGAGTTCTGTCCTGACTTCCTTTGGTGGTGAACAGTGATGTGGAAATTTAAGCTGAATAAACCCTTTCCTCCCCAACTTGCTTCTTGGTCATGATGTTTTGTGCAGGAATAGAAACTCTGACAAAGACACTCTGTAACATAAATATTGTTACAAAGTATAGGTAGGAAACCAAGATCCAGACAGGTTAATTCACCTGCCCAAGGCCACACAGCAGCAAGCAGCAGAACTGCCATAGACTCTACTCCAAAATGTCCAGCTGAGAAGACGCTGAGTGGACACTGTGGGGACAGGGTGTCCTGGAGCACACACAGGGGAGACAAGGCAGTCAATGGTGTCTGGGCCAGAAAACACTTCACAGGTGAGGTAAGCAGAGACCAGCACGTCACAGGGCCAGACCTGAGGTCATTTTAAGGGGACGGAGCAGGCTGTGCAGGAGGGGAGCTTCTCACAGTGCCCTGTTGATTCCCTTCAAAGTGGACACCGCAATTCCCTAAAGCCCTCCCATGACAGCATGGAGGTCACGAAGTCCCATCCACACCAAAGGCAGCTCAAGACCCCATGTCCTTCCATGACCAGCAGAACTGGTGACCCACAGGCCTCCCATCTACCCTTCTACTCATCCGTGTGTCTATCTGACGCCTGGTTCAGTGGTCCAGGTGAAATGCCAGAGGCAGGGGATTCCTGGTATAACCACAGTCGTCCTGGCACCCTGACCTGGGTCTCCTGGGCCAGAAGAGCATGAAAGAACATAGCTGGGGCCCAGCATGGTGAGAGAGGATGGCTCAGAAGCACACCACACAGCCAGCCCGCCTCTGTAGTACAGCCTTCACTGTGGTCTTCCACGGACAGTGTGGTACCTCACACCATCACACTGTGTTGGAAGCATAAGTAGGCCACGTGGGCCCTGTGAGCCCCCTGGGACATAGAACCCAGGAGCTCCAGCCCAGGGATGGCTCCACCCACCATGGGCGGGGCCCTCCCCCATCAATCACTAATTAAGACAATGCCTTAGGGCTGGCATCTGTGACACAGACTTGGGGGGGGGTCTTTCCTTGTTTGCTAATGATTGTGATGAGATACCAGTAAAGAGCGGGGCCCAAACCCTCTACTGTCCTTCAAATATCATGTTTTACCCCCTGATAAATGCTGCTTGGGCGGACAGAGCATCTCCTGTTACCTCAGCAGCAGACAGCACAGAGATTCCCAACTCAATGTGTGGAGGGGACCCTGAGTGCTCAGCCACCTGTGGGACATCTGTGTCCGGGGGCTCGGAGGAAGGGGAAAGAATGCGCAAGTAGGAGTCCCAGGAGGAGCTCTCCAGAAACTCGATTTATGGATGGAACTCGTGATAGCTGTGGTCGCCTGCACAAGACCAAACCAGCAAGGACAGTCAGCTCTAACCGTACACAGGAGAGAGAGGGGGAGAGGGAGAGAGGGAGGCAGAGGAAGGGGAGGGAGAAAAGGGGAAGGGGAGGGGAGAGGAGAGACTGGGAGAAGGGGAGAAGAGAGGGGGAGAGGGAGGAGAAAAGGGAGGGAAAGGAAGGGGGGAAGAGAGGGAGGGAGGGAGGAAGAGAAGGAGAGAGGGAGGGAGAGGAAGCGGAGGGGGAAAGGGAAAAAGGGAGGGGAAAGGGGGAGGGGAGGGGAGGGGAAAGGGGGAAAGGAGGAGGGGGAGAAGGGGAGCGGGAGAGAGGGAGGGAGAGGAAGGGGAGGGGAAAGGGGGAAAGGGGGAGGGGGAGGGAAGGGAGGGAGGGAATATGAAGCCAGGAGGAAGACAAGCTGGAGGTTTCATGAGGGAGGAGTGGAATATTTGAAGGGTGTTAGGACACTGGACAATTTGGGGTACCATCAAGACCCCGAGTATAAAACTGTCAAAGAACAAATTTTTAAAAATATCTTTTAAAAAAAAAAAACCATGACAACCCTCCCCTTGTGTTTGGAGGGTGTCCTAGACTTCATATGAACTGTCCCTTGGAGACTGGCATTATGCTCACCTCCTACCCCATGGACCCAAAGGACCTACTTCAAAGCCAGACCAGCAGGCAGTGGTCTGGGCGGGGGAAGGTGCTGAGAATCTGTGGTGCGGGTGAGTACTGCAGGCTCTCCCTCCTGGGTGCCTGACTAGTGGTTGCACACAGGGGTAAAATACTCATAAATCAGAGCACCCACCACGGAGGACTTCCCGTTGCTAGGCAGCAGGAGCTGCTTATATGCACGGGCCCCTCCCCGGGGTTTTTGAGTGGGTGATGTGCTGGGGTGGTACAGATGAGAAGGGTCGGTCCCAGTGTTTGCTTGGTCTCCAGAAGCCACCTCCCGTGCACCCAGCTCACCGGAAAACTCTTAAGACTGAAGACTCTTGGGACTGAAGAATAGAACAAGGGTCTCACAGGCTCGCTCACACAGGGTCTTAAGCTGTGCAGAGAGGAGCTGGGGTCTGGTTCATACCCAGGCACAAGAGCAGCCGGGCTGCCCCAGAACCCTGCATCTAAATGAGAACCCTGGGCTGCACCCGGGGAGGGGGGGTGGGGGGGGAAGAGGAATGAAAACCCAGTTCCACATGGCCCGTCTCTTTAAATAACAACCATCTCCAGATGGCTCCAGAGAGGCTGGGGCAGCTAGAAAAGGAATCACCCCAAAAACCTGAAGAGTCCAATTTAGTTTTAAGGTTGTTTTTCTTTTTTTTCTTTTCTTTCTTTCTTTTTTTTTATTTCTTGTAATAGCCAGGATAGAACCCACGGCCTAGGACATGCTGGTATGTGTGAGCCCTGCTGAGCCACACCCAGCTTATGAAATATAAATCTAAAACTAGGCACACAGTACCAGATTTTTTGTTTTTTTAAGACAATCTCTCATGTAGCCCAGGTTGGCTCCTCCTCTCTCTGACCCACAAACAATGGAATCATAGGTACACACTGCCAGGCTCCTGTCCCACCCAGAAACCCAGAGTTTACATCTGAACAACTATTCCAAAAATCATCAAGATGCAGGGGCCAATTACCCCTGGATCCCACAGAAATTCAAGGAAAGACTTAAAGGAGAATGGCATCATTCTAACTCCCCTCCCCCCAACAGCCATGTCCTCACCAAGAGACAGACAGTGACTCCTTAAGAACTGCGTGCAGGGGCATGGAATGCAGGCATGAATCCCATCATTCTCTCTGCTCAAGAACAAATACATGGCTGCCATTCCCCCCGACAGATTAAACCCCAAGCCATCACCGGGTCCTACCAAGACCATGCAGTCTCTCCAACTCCCTCTTACTCACCAACCCACTGCTGACTGTGTGGTGAATCCCAACATCTGCCCCCTCCCCCCATGGTCGTGTGTGAGGAGGGGTGTCACTCAACCTTAGTATCCCTGCTGGGCCACTAAGTACACAATCACAGGGGCAAGAACGTCGGGGATTCCCTCAAGGCAGATGACCCTACCAACGAGGAAGGCAGACCCTGTCCCACCAAGCCTCTGAATGGAATGACAGCTCCAACACCCAGCACAGCCCATAATATCCCAGCAGACAACCCAGCTAAGCTGCGTCTGCGTTCCTAACCACAGACACCTCCAGACACCCACGGTGGCCTGTTGGAGCCATGGAGGGCACAGGAATGGTTCTGGCTGCACTTCTCTTGGCGCCCAGCTCTTCCTCTCGCTCACCAACCTCTGGCCATGGGCACTGCCATGCATAGCACAATCTTCCTAGCAGCCCCACGCCGGAATGTCCCTTCTTTCTCCTCTACACCTCTCTATAGCTCCATCCTGCATCCTGCCCTGAAGGCGGGCTTTCCAGGTACCTCCATTGACTGCATATTTTCTGCCCTCTCCTGCTATTAACTCCCAGCACCAAGTAGTAGCTATACCACCTTGTTATCCAGCCTTCTTCCTGCACAGGCTGGATGACAGGCATTTGCTAAGTGCAGAGAAGCCTGCAGTTGTCTCTACATCCAGGATACAGACAGCCGGAAAGCTGCTCTCCCGGAGAAGAAGGGTGAGAGGTCGCATGCATACTCAGGGCAAGCCTGCCTTGGGTGGATGTTCTTCCTCCATTCCTGTCACACATATGCCCTTCCACCACCTAATGTCTCCTCAGCAACGAGGACTCCTCTGGAAGCCAGCAGCTGGCCGAGCCTCCGTCTTCCCCAGGCCCTCCCAGGGCCAGGCACAGGGAGGAGTCTTAGCCCCCACTTCTACTATGTAACTGCTACTCTGGAAGCTCACACAAGGGACAGCCCTGCTGAGAAAAGACAGGCAAAAAATGCTGAGGAGATCCCTATAAACCCTCCCAACCCCACTATGGCCACACCCACCCTCTGTCCATGACTCCTGGGTGGTGTGCGGGTGTGTGAGGGTGGGGGAACATCTCCACTCAGCCTGTAAGTCAGTTTTATCCTTCCTAAGGGACAGCAGGCAGACTGTGGGATTCCCATACCCCAAAGACCACATACCCCACCACTAAGCTCTCTGAACCCCGCCCCCCTCCCCGAAGCTACCAGGAAGCAGAAATGCGTGGATTCTATCTCAGAGGCAAGTGACAAGCAGCAAAACATGCTGGGTAGATGCAGGCCAAGGCAGCTCGAGGGGCTGGATGTAGGAGCTGCCACGGTGTAGATGCAGTGTGAATACAGGCAGGGGTGGTCGTGGGGGTGGAACACAGGAAGGGCTGACGGGACAGGGCCGACCCAAGCCTGAGCACCCTTGCTGATGTCTGGGTTTTTCCACCACAGAGTGACGTCATTTCACCTCTGGGAACAAAATGACGAGAGAAATATAAAATGGAGACCTAGAGCTCAGACTCTGTGCTGTGCAATCTGACCTGGTCCCTGGTGAACCAGGGAGAGCGGAGCCGAGCTCACTCGCAGCCTGGCTCTACAAGCAAGGCTGGGGCCCCGCTCTAACTGATGCTGAGGAGCTGGTCAATAAAGATCACACTGGGACCACTGCCCTAGGTGAGGTCATGTGACTTGCCCTAGCCAATGAAACTCAAGTAGGAGTGAAGTCACTCATTTCCAGGCAGAAACTGGCCCTGTTTCTGAATAATTCTGACAGCCATATATGGCTCTTACGTTGTTCCCCGGGCCAGGGCACAGACACAGTCACCGTTGGTGCAGAGTACTCAGGAAGTTTGTTGTTGTTTGGAGCCACTAATGCTCAGGGGATGTTTGTTACTGCAGCATAGACCGGCCTTAGCCTGATAGATGCAAAAGCAATGCCTGAGGAACATGCTTGAACAGTCAGCCAGTGTGTACTAAATGCACACTAAAAAAAAAAACCACTCGTCTATCTGACATATGTAAAGTCAGGGGGCTTTTGAAGGAAACATGTTTCAGACTTTGACCCAACTTTGGTGTTTTAGCTCAGCAGCTTTAGACAGAAGCCGCTCAACTCAACTCGGCCTCTCCTGTACAAATTCTTCACTGTCAGAATCTGGAAAGATCCTGCGGGAGAATTAAGTCTTTCAGGAAGAACTGGGCAAGACTTATCTTGCTCTGAACAGAACTCACTTGAGACAGACATGACGGTTAATAACTGTCATTGAACAGAGAGAGGAAAATAGAAAAACTGACCAAGTGGGCCTGGCCCGTCCAGTGGTTCACAGGCACCTGAGTGGTCAGCTCCGTACTTCAGACGCCCCAATCCATCTGTCCTCCTTGCTTCTGTGACTCGGGGACTCGGGATGGTCATAGTCTCAGAAACACAGGCCAGGAGAGGCAGGAGAAGGATAGGACATAGCTCCAGTCATTCCCAAATGCTGCCACACAAATGAGGGCGGGGACCAGAGACGTGGGCTTGGGATACAGATGGACGGTGGAGGCGGAAGCAGGCTTGGTTTTCTCTGGCCTCCCAGAGAGATTCTGCTGGACTCAAGGAGAGATGCCAGCCTCACCCCAAACTCAAATCCCTTCTACTCCATGGGGACAGGATCAGAAACACCAAGCTCGGCTCAGCCAGAAAGAGAATCGTGGGGGCTCAGAGCTAGTCAGACCTCAGCCCAATGCCACATGACCTGGGTGAGCCATTTCATGTCTCTGGGTCTCCATGTCTTTACCTGGGAGACTAGGTGAGTATGGGCGAAGGGCTTTAGGGTTTGTGCAAACTTAAGTCCAAGATGGCTGCAGAGCCCTGGCTCCGGGATGCAAATCCGGGATGCCTCTGTGGTTCCCAGCACCAACAGTTTGCATCCTGCCTGCTGTGTGACCTTAGGCAGAACACTTGGTCCCTCTGAAGCTCTGCTCCCAAGCCTGTCCAGTGTGGTGATTAACAGGTAGACTTAAAGACCGACAGAGCACTGTGCAGTGCTGGGTGCAAAATAAATACTCCACGTACATCCTGCCTGTGCTGTGTCTCTGACTCTCCCTGGGAAACTATGTGAGGAGGAGGAGGGTGCCCCTGGGAGGAAATGCTCTCTGCTCTCTTCCAGCACTGACAGCCGTCAGACAGCCGAGCTACCTCTTCCCGACCATCTAAAAGGTCTTATTTCCCCAATTAAGAGGTGCTAATTAGTCACACGTCTGGCTTGATTCTTTTGCCTGAAGAGTGGGAAGGAAATCGGAACAGTGTGAAGACAGCAGGAAAAACAGGCAGTTGCTGCTACTAGAGTCGCCCACGGCCATCCCTGGAGGGGAAGGCACCGGACGGACCCAGAGTCTGCATCCTTCAAATCCACTTCAGTCAGCCCGGTCCCCACTAGAAGCAAGACAGGCAGACAGCAGCCAAGGCCCACCTATGGCTGCAGCAGCAGCAGCAGCAGCATCTCAGTGAGATGTCTCCAAGTCCAGGGCCCCGAGTGTACTTCGTTCCCAGAGCCACTGTGCTGGGTGGGGACAGAACAGACTTCGAAGCATCTTGGTCTGCCATAGCACAGCACGGTGAGCTGCTGACTGCAGGGCCCCTAGGGCACAATTCTGCTAAGACAAACTGGTAAACTGTCAAAGCTAAGGACAAACTGTCCAGCCTTGCAACCCAATAAAGGAGCAGACCTCATGCAGTCACGTGGTTAGAATAGCATGGGCGGGGCGTCTTGCAGTCACGTGGTTTAGGCCATGGGCGGGGCAGTGGTTAGATCATGGGCGGGGCACCGGCACAGTCACCTTGGCTACAAGAGCATGGGCGGGCGTTGGCGCTCTCCCTCCTCTCCTCAACACTGAGAAGACAGATTCCCCCCCTCCTCTCCCCCCCTACACCATCATATTCAGTCGTTAAGTGTGGTAAACACATCTGGCAGCCTCACTAATTAAACTTTTATGCGGGCTTGGGGGGCTCCTACGGAGGAGTCATGTGACTCTGGCGGCTGGTCATATCTTTTATGGGCCTCAGTTTGCTTCTCTGGACACTGGAAGACAAGAGTTTCATCTTCTGGAATCTTGGAGTCCTTTCAGGCTTGCCCTCCTTTTCTGTCTGGAGAATTTGGGATACATTTGTCCGCACGGACAATTCCCTCTGCCCAGTGACACTGAGGGAGGCGTGCACAAGGTTTACTTCCTATAGCTTGCAGAACAGGCTCCCGGTGGAATCCAGTTAGGTAGCTCTGGATGGGAAACGTAGCCACTGGCATTTCCTACAGTGTTATGCAAGATTGGCTGCACAGCCAGACACGCTCCTTCTGGTTTTGTTTCATTTTGGTCTGGTTTTGAGACACATCTTGCTTGCTACAGGACCCAGGCTAGCCCCACACTCATGATCTCCCTGCATCAACCTCGTGGGTTCTGGGAACACAGGTGAGTGCCACCAACACCGGGGAGGCACCAAGTCCTGTAGTCAATACAAACAGGCATCCACAACCCTGAAAACGAACACCTCACAGCTGACTGTGTCCCCACTGCAGTGGGACAACCCTACTCGGGCCGGCGAACACGTCCACAGCAGCTTCCTCAGCTGAGGTCTCGGGAGCACAGAAAGCCACAGGCCACCTCTGGAGGTAGCTGGTGCATATAGCTGGACACTTAAAAGATCTGAGACTTCCTGTGTGAAAATGTAGGCTTAACCAAGTGGTTCTTAAAGGGTTATTCTTTTTTGATGGGACAGTGTTGAAAAGACAGAGGTTCCAGAACAGACTTATGGAAAGGATCCGGATGCGTCAAACGAAGGCAGGAAACTGAAAGTTCAACTGAGCCACAGGGAAAGGGTACTGAAGGTCCCTTCCTAGCCTGACATCCTGAGAGAATGCTAGGAAACGTCTGCCTCAGACACTCAGGCCTTTTAGAAGGTCCCTTTACATCTCCTGTGTCTCTGTCTCCAGAGGCCTTATCTTGTAGCTGAGGGGATGAAGGGCAGGACTTGCGCACAGCCACCAGGGTGTCAAGCTGCCCATGTGATCCTGGATCGGTCTTTCCAGAGTGCCTAGGCTGCAGCCTACAACTGAGAACCAGACAGCGCCTTTTACAGCAGCCCACCCTCAGCCCCCACCCCCAGTCCCAGACCAGCCTGAGCTGTCTGAACAGCAGGACCATGCACCTGCTCTCCCAGGGCTCCCCGGGGCCACTACCAATGACTTGCAATGGAGAGTAGAGCTTTCCCTAAGCACGGGGTTCTGAGGTCCTCCATGTCTGTGTCAGGTGACTAAAGGCAAGGGGGTGGGATGCAGGAGAGAGAGAGAGAGAGAGAGAGAGAGAGAGAGAGAGAGAGAGAGAGAGAGCGCTAGTTTGTATGTTCGCCTCCCTCCCCACAACTACTCTAGTAACATAGTAACATAGTAACATATGCGGGGGGGGGGGGGGGGGGGGGGGGGGGAGTTCATTCCTCTTGGTGCTTTCCAGATACATTGTGTCATCATCTTTAGGGTTTCCCTAAGAGGCTCTACCACCACCCTCTTCAATGAGGAAGAGGTGGCAGCACAGGAGACCTGGGGAAGGTCACAGAGCTGCAGCTTGAACTCTGACCTCCGTTCATAGTCTGAGGTATGAGGAGAGGGCACCAGGTTGATCATTAGGCAGCGAGAAGGTCCAGTGTCTTCTCCTCCCCATTCCCAGCCCCTCCAGAGGACAAGCAAGGCTGCCCACCCTACCCCCAAACATTGAAGGGAACCCTTCCCCCATGCTGACTGTCTTCCTGAGGTGACATCACCTCTGGCTGGTGTGTAAAGTTCTTCACCTGCCTGGCCACAGGGCTGGCCAGCCAGTCAGGGCCAGGGATGGTGACTTCATCAATTGTCCCTTGGGAATGAGCAGTCGGGAGCCAGCTGCCCAGCGCCAGAGAGAAAAAACCTGACACCAAGCTGAAAGCAGTGGGCACCACCTCAGACATGTACCTGGCACCCCGTAAACTTAAACCCAGACCTGGGGTTTCTTGATGCCTGACTGGGTGAGGTGGTATCGCAAAGAAGTTTTAACTTGCATTTCCTTGACTAGGGATATTGAGCGCTTAAAAGCGGTTATTGGCCATCTGTCTGTCTGCCTGTCCATAGGTCCTCTTCTTCCCTCTCTTCTAAAAACTCTCTTCAACTCAGCAGCTGCCCATCGTTGATAGGTGGTTTGATTTCCTTGGAACTGACGTCCTGTAATTCTGTATAAATTCTGGATATCCGCCTCTTGTCTGAAGTGTGGTTGGTGAGACTTTTCTCCCATCGTGTAGGCTGCCTGCTCCGCTGGCAGTTCCCTTAGCTGAGCAGAAACCGTTTCACAAGGTCCCATCTGTTGACACTTGGGGCCAGTCCCTGTGCCATTACTGTTCTGTTCAGAAAGTCCTCACCAAACCCAACGTCTTGGAGAGCGTTCCTGAGTTTTCTTCTTGGAAGTTTCTGCATTTCGGGTTTTCAGTTAATGTCTTTTATTTGTTTTGAATAGAGTTTTGCTTAAGGTGAAAGATGCAGGCCTAGTATCCTCCGGCCGGTGGATATCCGGTTTCACCAGTGCCGTTTATTGAAGGACTTTTTCTAACATGTATGTACCTTTGCCTCTTTTGTCAAGTCAAGTGGACACAGCGTTATTGGTTCGTTTCTGAGTCCTCTGCTCTGCCCCCTGGTCTGTCTTTTTACGGCAATATCAGGTTGTTATATAGTATAATTTGAGGTCGGATATTGTAACACTTCTATCAGTGTATCACTGCTACAGCTGTCCCTGGTTCTGTATTGTTTTTTTCTTTTTTTTTCTTTCTTTCTTTTTTTTTTTTTTTTCTTCGAGACAGGGTTTCTCTGTGTAGCCCTGGCTATCCTGGAACTCACTCTGTAGACCAGGCTGGCCTCGAACTCAGAAATCCGCCTGCCTCTGCCTCCCAAGTGCTGGGATTAAAGGCGTGCGCCACCACTGCCCGGCGTATTGGTTTTTTCTAAATCCGTGAAACATGACACCAGAATCCAGTTAGCCATTACATTAAATCTGTCGATCAATCTTGGCAGTGCAGCCGTGTTTACAACATTCCTTCTGCTGATCCAGGAGCATGCCAGGTCTCTGTCATTTATTAATCTCTGATTTCCCTTTCAGTGTGGGGGGAATTTTCACTGTAGGGGGTCTTTCTGTCCTTTGATTAGGTGTATTCCTATGTGATGTATTTGTGGAGTTATTTTGAATGGGATATTTTTTTCCAGATTTCTTCCTCTGAGAATACACAGCTAGCAGATAAGAAGCCTACTGATCACTTTGATTCCGTATCCTGTCACTTTGTGTTAGTTAGAAGAGTTTCCTAGTAGACTCTATAGGACAACCAGTGGGCAGTAAAGTATAAGATGCATCTGGGCCTGTCCCCAGTCTTGGGTCTCCAGGGCTACAGTAGGCTCCCAGAGACCCTCACACAGGCTTAAGCCCCTCCTGGCGTCCACTCTCCTGATGGAGGGATGGATGGCAGAGTGTTGTGTGGTTTCTGTTTCCCACTTCTGCTTTACACTTAGGAAACGTTCTTTAAGGGAGATCCTAGGGGGATCCCTTGGTGGGAAGGTATGAGGCTGGGGAAGCCACCGTCTTCCAACCTTTCAACCCAACGCCTCTCACATCCTACACGGTAGGCACCGTTGGCTTCAGAACCTGTTCCTCCAGGCAGAGCCCAGACACCTGGGCAGCAGTGACTGTTCACACCCCTCACCGGTGGCGTTGTGGCTCCTCAACAGGACCTTCCGTCTTCCTCAGCAGTTTGCCTGTGTGGAACTGTCCTGACGTAATCAGGTGAGCACAAGGAAGAGAAGCTCGTTCATTTAAACACCAGTGGACAGAGTCGGCGAGAACCGCTCATCCAGGCCACGCTCAGGGTTCTGAAGTCGGACATGGTGACTAAATACACACATCAGTCACTCACTCAAGAGCACGAGTTTGAACCCAGCCGGGTCTACAAGTTCCAGGATAACCAGAACGACACAGGAGAGAGAAACCAAACCAAACAAACAAAAAGATTATTCATGGCAGGCCCATGAAGGCAGGCATGCTGTCCCCAAGAAAAAACGGACAAGCTCTCTCCTCAGCCGACTGGCACACCCACTCCCGAGGGTCCATTTTCCTTCCTTCCTGTCCCCCCTTTTAAAAACAAGATATACTTTACATGTATGGGTATTTTACCTGCGCGTATGTGTACTGCATGTGCAAAGGGCCTGTCCAAGGCAGAAGCGGGTTCCGTTCCCTGGATCTGGAGTTACAGATGGTTGTGAGTCACTGTGCGGGTGCTGAGAACTGAACCCAGTCTCCCACGAGAGCAGCAAAGACTCTTGGCTGCTGAGCTGTCTCTCCAGCTCTGCCACTTCTCTTCCAGGTCTAACTTAGGGGTGTGACTCTCCACACCTCCTGATGGCTGCCAGGATTTTCATTCAACCCGCGCTATATTTTTCTCTTAAACTCTAATAAAAGTATCCAGAGTCACACTAGGGGCTGCCGAGCTGGCAGCTGGTTCCAAAGTGAGCCGGGGACACTCACTGGCTTTTACCAACTGTCAATAAAGCAAAGAGGCTACCCTGTTCCTTGTGACACTTGCAGGCCTGGTGGCACCAGATCACAACCTCTCAGCAATTCAGCTTAAAAAAAAAAAAAAAAAAAAAAAAAAAATCAGAGGGCCTGACCAACAGTGAGATTCAGCTTAGGGTACTGGCCCCAGTGCACTGGAAGATATGTGCCCCAGACGGTACTGTAAAAATAAACTATAAAGTCACCAACCCAAGGGCACTGGCCACTAAGGGTGCCCACCCCAGTGCCTTTTGGTTCCCTCAAAGACCAGAAGGGTACGGCCATGCTCCAGTTAAGAACCTGCACAGCACAGCACTACCCAGACCAACAGGGTCCATGCATGAGCCACCGAAGGGAGCAGAGGCCCGGATGTAAACCCTCTGCTGTGCCCAAATACTGGAGAAGAAAAACCTCAGCGGAGGACAGAGCCATCTCGGCTCACGGTTCACGGGATACAGTCTGACCAATGGCGAAGGGTAAGGCAGCTCAATGGCGGAGGCCTAGTGGGAGCGAGGGTGGGGCAGCTGCCTGCTCACCCCGGGCTGAGCAGCACACAGGGCACATTCTCCTCTTTTCCCCACCCCCTCCGTGACGGTGCCACATGCGCCCAGGGTGGATCTCACCTCCCAGAGGCTCCCAGGGGTGTGTGCATTACTAAGGCCCCCGCTGTTCTTAATACAATCAAGCTGACCTCAATCAAGCTCCCAAACTCTATCTCACCAACCACACGCCCAGGGAAGAAAGCACGCCTCAGAGTCCTGGCCCTTCACCTGATGGCCTGAGAGTTCATTCATTCACTCATTCACTCACTCATTCACTCATTCATTCACTCACTCATTCATTTACTCATTCACTCATTCATTCACTCACTCATTCATTCATTTACTCATTCACTCACTCATTTACTCATTCATTCACTCATTAATTCACTCATTAATTCATTCACTCATTCATTCATTCACTCACTCATTCATTCACTCACTCAGTCATTTACTCATTCACTCATTCACTCACTCATTCATTCATTTACTCATTCACTTACTCATTCACTCATTCATTCATTCACTCACTCATTCATTCACTCACTCATTCATTCACTCATTCACTCATTCATCCATTCATTCACTCATTAATTCATTCATTCACTCATTAATTCATTCACTCATCCATCCATTCATTCATTCACCAATGTCTACCATGTGATGAAACAGGAGTGGCTACTTCTGAGGTAAAGAAAGTATTCTCTGTAGTCTAAGGAGAACAGTTGTAGAAAGCCAGTCATGGTGACAAGCACCTGTCTTCCCAGCACTTTGGCAGCAGAGGCAGGAGGATAGCCACAAGTTTGAGACTAGCCTGGTCTACATAATGAGTTGCAGGTCATCCCAAAGAAATTGCTAGACAGAACTGGGAGGGGGTGCCGAAGCATCTGCGGTCAGAGCAAGCATAAGGCCATCACGTCCCCCATTTGTTCATCCGGTTCCAATCTGTTCTCAAGGAGCTGTTTGTGCAGGGGATGGCGGCACGTCCTGCGGCAGCATCATCTGTGAAGGCTGTGACCAGCCCCCTTCCCTGATGGAGCTCTAGGGCTTCAAACCACGTGGCACATGGTAAGTACTCCACAGATAACTGAAGGAGCATCAAGATGCTGTTCCATGCAGGGAATGCTCACGTGGCCGTCCTCACCTGCTTACTACATGGACATTCTGGGACCACACCCCCAGACCCAGAGGCACCCAAGAGGGCTCTGATGACTGAGCCAGGTTCTGAGACTTTCCAGAGTTGAAATTCAGTTGCACTTTTAACCTACTTTGTCGCCAAAGGCATCACAATTCAAAAGACGTCAAGGCCATGGTCTCAGACACAGGGAGTGGTAGGTCAGGACTTGAACCCAGGCCAGTCTGATTGCTTCCTTCCCAGCCTCTACCTTGACAGTGAGACACCTCGTCACCCATTCAGTACAGCCCAGAAGGGCTCCGGGTTTCACTGCAGGCTGAGGTATGAGAAGTCCCTGTAATGCACGTTACACTGATGGACGAGATTCATTCTATGCGGCCCTGTCTAAGAGGCCCTGCCCTGTCCCATCCGTCCCCAAATGGCTCACATCTACTCCTGAGCACAGAAAAGACCTCCAGTATGGGCTGGGACACATCTGCCTCCACTCTTGCTGAAGCCGGGTATGGAATGTCTCAGGTTTAATGGTTGGATGAGCCCTGCAAACCTGCAAACACACTGACGATCAGACAGCCAGGTTAAGAGTTGCTAAGGAGGAGCTGGGGAACCAGAGTGAACAGGTGGCCCTCACTGGGGGTTGGGGGGTCGGGGGGACACTGGTCCTGTGACACTACTTGTTATCTGGGTCCTTCTTCACTGTTTTCCTGGCCTTGACAAGGAGGAGACTCATTCTCCTCGTCAGACAGTATTTTTTAAGTAAGAGCCTTAACATGCCAGCAGACCCTGTGTATTGTCGTGGAGGGAGCCCTTTAAATGCTTAGAGAAGGGGATAGTACCAGCCCTGAACGGGAGGGAAGGGGAGGGGAAGGGGAAGAGGGTAGGTGTAGTCTCGTGGGATAACACCTGGTTCTCAGCACTCATACATTCCATCCAGTTCCATGCAGGCAGCTCAAACCCCCCACCACTTGGAACCAAGGTTCCCTTTACAGATGGGGAAACTGAGGCTTGCTCAGGATCTGGCTCAAGCTCACAGACAACAAGCAAAGCAGGGAATCAGAATCTGAGGTGGCTCACTGAGGAGACTCTTCACAGTCACCCCAGTTACAGGTGGGAAAATGAACTCCAGAGCCAGCACTCTGGCTGGGAGAGGGGTGGATTCAAGATGGCTCCACGGCTTCCCCAAGGCAGCAAATGCCTTTCATCAGCAGTTCCTCACACAGAGGACTACAGGGCTGCCCAAGCAGGAGCTCCTGAGAGGCTCACTGGCTGCAATGGCTAGCCGCATCATGGAGAGCCCCAAGTCCGTCAAGGAAGAACTGGCCAACCTGTTGCTCTGGGCAGTGTTTATCGTGGAGCTTCACACCTTGATGGATAATAAAGCCATTTATTCAACACAATGTGAGAGTCTCTTCAAACCCAGCAGCGGAGGTTCCAGAACCTTCTTGGCTCTTCCTGCCAAAAAATAAAATGTCTGCTGAGGGTGGAGAGAGCAGCTGCCTCTAACACAGTCCTGTACCCACCCAGTTCTCTCTTCAGAGCAAAAGGCAAATACCTTGACAGAAAGAACAGGCTCTCTCAGCTACTCACTGAGATGTGGAATTGCAGGTGTGCCCTGGAGGCCCTGTGGAAGAGCTGCTGAGAGACAGAGCAGGAGCTGCCAGGGAGTTACTCACAAGCAAGTACTTGCACGTGAAGCCCCACAGACCAAAGGGGGGGGGGGTGAGACCTTGAAAGGCCTTTGCAGTGTGTGGGTGTGGGTGGTGGTGGAAAGGGTTGGGTTTGTCGACTTCCTGTGTGACATGGGGGTGGCTTGGAATAATGATTTTTTTCAAGACAGGGTTTCTCTGTGTAGTCCTGGCTGTCCTGGAACTCACTCTGTAGACCAGGCTAGCCTCGAACTCAGAAATCCGCCTGCCTCTGCCTCCCAAGTGCTGGGATTAAAGGTGGCTTGGAATAATGATAAAAGCCATCCTTGCTGTGTGACTTTGGCTAACTCCCCTGCTCTCTCTGGGCTCTGGAACCAGCATGTCATTATCCTGATGTGCTTGAGGTTGGACATCATGGCTCTGCAGGAATCAGGTTCTTTAGCTAAAAGTCAGGGTGTTCCATGGCAAAAGTATGGCTTTGCCCAGGGTCAGTAAACTGAAGAAAAGGAGGAAGATGAGGAAGAAGAGGGGGAGGAGGAGGAGGAAGAGGAGGAGGAGGAGGAAGAGAAGGAGAGGAGGAGGAAAAGGAGGAGAAGGAGGAAGAAGAGACTACAAGGAGGACACAACTTTGGATACAACTGGATACAAGTGATGTACTCCAGCCTGAGTATCAGGTTACCGCTGGCTCAGAAGAAACTTCACAAACTTTGTCCTTTTTCCTATTCTGTGGTGGTGGGGGTTCCTCAGGTATCCCAGGTTAGCCCCAAATTCATTACAGCCAAGAACGACACTGAACTCCTGAACTTTCGGCTTCCTCTCTCCCACATAGGATTACCCATGTGTGCTACCACACTCAGTCTGTGCAGTGTTGGGGATCAAACTCAGGACTTGGGGTTTATCTAGGCAAGCACTCACACCACTGAGCCACACCCCACCCCAGCTCAGGCTTCACCAATTTCCAGTTCTTTGTAACATCCGCTGCAGGGTCTTCCTTTCCAGGGGCAGGGCAGTGGGACAGGAGTCCTTGCCTGGGGCCAAGCTACTGTGTGCGGAGTTCACCGGGCCTCACGGTGCCTCCCACACTCGAAGACCGGAGGATCTACACAGGAAGCTGAACACTTTGGATACAGTTGGATACAAGAGCAGCAGGTTACAGCTAACCCCTAAAGGGATTGCCGGCTCAGAGCCTCTGCGATCCTGAATGCAGGCTGCAGACACAGCCTTCTTCATAGGCAAGAAGCCCCAAGAGATAAAAGCATCCACTAAACCAGACCCTGGGTAGGTCCTTGAGTATTCCCAAGGGTCTCAGTGAGAAGTGTCTGTCACCTAGTGCTGTGTAAGAAAGAGCCTCAACAAGACAACCATTCTTGCTCTCACACTGTCTCCAGAGCTACGGCTCAGGGAGGGCATCTGATGAAAGACTACTTCAGGGTTTCTCACAAGGCTGGAGGCCAGATGTCAGCCAACTCCAAGTCTCCCCTGCAGTCTGGGGACTTGCTTTCAGGTGCACCCTCCCAGCCTTGGAAGAGCCAGTTCCCCCAGTGACAGGTGACATGAGGCTTCCAATTCCTGCCCTGTGGGCCTCTCTACAAGGCTACTCCGGGGTCCTCCAGGCAGGACAGCCACTTCTACAAAGTTACTGCTCCAAGACAAGAGGAAGAGGGGGAGATGGAGGGAACATCTGCAGAAGAGCCCACCTCAGCCTTGACACTGGCATTACAGGACACCAATAAGCACGCACAAATGCCTGCCAGTGTCTGGCTGCTCTGTGACAACATGGCACCATGCTGTGCATCCCTCACGCATGCCCGCATGTAAGTCATCTCTATCACAGCTGCAGAGGGACGAGGGGGGGAGAAACCGAGGCATAGAGAAATCACGAAATTTACCCAGATCCTCAGAGGGAGGCCAGAACCAGGATTCAACTCCCAGCCCTGGGGTCCCCCCACCCCAGAGGGAGCTGGAGACATCCTAGAAGCCAGTGACTGAACAGTTACCTGAGGAGGACCTGTGAGGGGACCTGGCAGAGCTCACACTTTCAGACTGTCCTGGCAGGAGGGTGGGAGAGCCAAAGTGGCTCACATCTCACACCCAGGGGACAGACAGCTCAGATCCCCCTATAGGTTCCACAACCTCCCAAAATTGTGCCACCAAGAGCACCCAAGGCCTCAGACACACGAGTCCAGACTCAACCCCTTCCCTCGCCACTGTTAAAAATTAGATTAGAAACTTGCAATTGAGTTAAATTACTGGAGAAGGTGATGGTTTGCTCTTGTTGCTGACAGGGGCTTGCTACGTTGCTGAGGCTTTGCCCACTGAGAGCCCTAATGGTGGTAGGCTTGCACTGCCACACCAGCACTGTTCAGTGCTGGGGATTAAACTCAGGACTCTACACAGTAGGCCAGCATTCCTCCAACTGCTAAAATTCCTAACCTTTGTTTTTGGCTCTTTGAAGCAGAGTGTTACGTAGCCCAGGTTAGCCCTGAACTCCCTATATAGCCAAGGATAACCCTGAACTCCTAGATCCACCTCCTTAGTAGTAGGATTAAAAGAGCAAGCCGCCATGGCTGGAAATCTATCACCTTGTTATCATTTACGTCTATGTGTGTACGGTGAAAACACCACAGACCAGAACACTTCCCCAGCCAGCGTCAAGCAGCTGTGGCTCGAGGGCTTGCAGTGTTTCCACTGCAGGAATGAGCAGCACTTCGGAACCAAGGCCCACACAGCACTGAGGTGACCTGGCGTGAGCCGGGCCCATGGCTTCCTCAGGCTACCCCAACACCACGCTCCCAGCGACACGGAACATTCCAGACTTCCTGCCTGACATGACTCGCTTCCCGTGGAGGAAGCAACAGGCCTGTGTCTGTACAAAACATCTCATCTGTAGAGCTGCTGAAGGGGACAGGAAGTGAGAGCCCAGGGGCCTGGGACACAGGCCAGAGTGGCCGCAGGCCACCCTCTGCGGCCTTCCCACAGATGCCCAAGTGTCCAGACAGAGAGCAGGGATTGGAACTCACAAACACAGCAGGGCGCCGTGGCACCTGGAACCTGACACGGCTCCTGCTCCCTAGAGCGGCTTCAAGCGGTCTATTTCTCCGAGAGGAGACGGAGGCTGCGGGTTTGTTTTGGAGAGGAAAAAGAGGAAGGAAGCAGCTCAGATGCCAAGTGGATTTCATCCTTGAGAGAGCGTGTGAACTGCGTTTTGTGTTTTCTCATGTTCCTGTATTTTCCACATGGAAAATGAACACGCCCGCTTTGGGGGGCAGGGGGATCAGCAGGAGCCCAGTGGCTCCCTGGGGAACAGCCAAGTCCTTTGTCCCTACCCTGCCTGTAACTCCAGAAGCACCTGCTCTGCGACCCAGCCTTGGGCCCCTCAGGGGCCATAAAGGGACCATTGTTCTCTATGAAGTGACATCATTCTGCCGCCAGGATTGAGAAAAGAGGACCTGAGCTTGGGAGGGGCCTCGCCAGAAGAAAACTGTCTGTCCTGCATGCTTCCCGTGGACAAGTGACATCATGTCAGGTCTGGTGTGCAGCTAGAAGCCTGGATACCTGGCAGGGGGCTCTGGAAGAGAGAGAAGGGGCCATATGGCTGAACTGAGACCTCTCTTCAGGGTCAGCATCCAGGAGAAATGCAGAAACAGTGCCTGGCACATAGTAGGTGCTTAGAAGATGCAATGTATCTATCTGTACCCGGTACAGAGAAGGCACACAGTAAGTGCTTAAGAGATGCAATGCCTCTGTACCCTGGTATGCAGAAGGCACATAGTAGGTGCTTAGGAGATGCAATGTATCTGTACCTGGTGCACAGAAGGCACATAGTAGGTGCTTAGGAGATGTGATACATCTGTACCTGGTGCACAGATGGTACGTAGTAGGTGCTTAGGAGATGTGATACATCTGTACCTGGTACACAGAAGGCACATAGAGTAGAATATGCGACAACCATGCTGGGAACACAGTAGGTACTAAATAAATAATCCTGTCCTCACCCAGCATTCCACACAGGTCCACAATGACGACATCACTTTCTGGTCCCAAATTCAACCAGTGTTCCTAGCCCTGCATGAGTACCCTGCTACCCTGCACCACTCGCTGAGCCAGCCACCCTGGCCTTCTGAGGCTCTTCTTGCACACCAGCCTCAACCCTACCTTTCAGCGCTCTGGTCTCGGGCCTTCCTTGGTGGGTTTAGCATCCCCTAAGACTTCCTGGACTGCTCCTGCTGCCCCTGAGCCGCCTTCACACTGCCTTTGGAGTGCTGACGGCCCAGTCATTTGTGATGTGCTTGCTTCCTACGCCAGAGACCACTCGGGTGGCAGGGATGACTGGGGACAGGATATTGTCTCTCCGTTGCCTAGTGCATTCTCATCCTGACGCACCCAGGACAGGACGCCAGGCCCAGTCACTCATTCTCCTTGGGCCTCAATTCACTCCAGGGCAGACGTAAGGACTGAGGGGGTGGAAGGGAAGCGGGGCCAGGCCACAGGGTGAGAAGTCACAGCTTCCTGAGCCAGGTGAGACAGGGCGATGACCTAGCCCACAGCTGCTGGATGGACTGCACTGGACAGGGGAGGGCCGGCTGTGCTAACAGGACAGTGGCCCCCAGGAGACATGTGTGTCCGTCCTACACAACACCGAGAGCCTGCAATGCTGTGCCAGCCTCCATATGGAGCTGAGCATCTCTGGTTTTGGTACCCATGAGGGGTCCAGAACCCATCCTCATAGCTAGGAAGGGGTGGCGCTACCCCTTCATCTACCAGACAAGTGACAAGGAGCCCAGTTCACAGATGGGAATGGTAAGGCAGGAAGGCTCGACAGGACTTGGCTAAGGCCACTTAGCCAGCCTCCCTCCACCACACACACACATACATAGACAGACACACACACTCACATATAACATATGCACACACTCAGACACACAAACTCACACATATACAGAGAGACATATATACATAGACATACACTCACAGACACACACATATATACAGACACACTCTCACATACACACATGCAGAGATACACATACACACACACTCACACAGACACACACACTCACACACACTCACACAGATATACACACTCACACACACATGCACACACACTCATACAGACACACACACACACATAGACACGTATACACACATGCACACACACAAAGACACACAGAGGAACACACAGACACACACAGACACACAATACTCATCTAGACACACACACAGAGAGACACACACATATGCACACAGAGATACACACACGAACACACAGATACACACACACTCACACTCGCATACGCACATGCACACACAGAGAGATACAAACACACAGGCACACACATATACACACACAGAGACACATGCACACATATACACACACACAAAGATACACACAAACACACTCACAGAGACACATGCACCCACACCCACCTCATTCTTCCTCATGCCCAGGCCTCCTGACACAGACACACTTCTGTGTACTTCTGCGTCCCCCAAGTCCCCGTTCAGCCCCCCTCACCCCCAGGTCTCTAGGCCTCTAATGTGCCCTGTCTTTCTCTGCACAGTGATCCTTCCTGCCCCCCGGGGCCTGGAAAAAGTACTGTCTTATTTTCCTTCCTCCTTATCTAGGACAGCTAGAGGCCGCCGTCAGCCAATGACTTCAAGGCTGGCTTGAGATCTTTCCACCCAGGCTGATCCTCCTGCAGACACAGCCAGAGGCCCCTTTCTGGATGAACGGAGCTGAGGGGGGCGATTGCCTGCAGCCCTGCCCGCCCCCTCCTGCCTGCCTGCATAGCTGCTTTAGGAAGCTCCCACCCATAAGGTGAATATTTAAGTTCAGAGTGAAAGGGGTGTGTGCGGATTCTCCACTCCTGTTGGAAGCCTCTGAAGGCACGGTTTTAGAGAGAGGGCTTGTCTGTCACGCACAAGCCATACGGAACCCAGGGGTTACACCCACTGCTTGGCAGAGCTCCTTGTCCGCCAAGCATACCATTTCTCAGAGTGGAAAACGAAGGCACAGAGAGGACAGAGGCCGCTGGTCCCTGGTTACCCAAAGTAACACAGCTGGGAAGAGGCAGGTTCTGATCCAACCACACACAGGAGGAGCTACAGCAATCTCCATCACACAGAGTAGGACATCTTGGCACCTGACAGACTTACAAGTGTATACCCACTATGTGCTAGCAGGGTGCTGACAGCATCTCAGAACAAAAGTACGGTCCCCTCACTGGACAGAGGAGGAAACTGAGACTTAAGAATGGGTTGAGCCAACGCCAGCCAGCTCTGCCCGCCGCAGAGCAGAGGCCAAGCGGAAGTGGGAAGACCTGGAAGCCCACACTAATTCAGGATGTATTTACACACTGCCAAGTGCCCCTGTGACTGTCAAGTCACTTACTCACTTGTTTGAGGTGCTGGCCTGTCACTGTAAACACCCCCCCCCCCACACACACACACAGAGGCACAGAGACTTAGGGCAGCACCCAAAGTCACACAGCATGTGAAGGGCTGGGGCAGGGAACAGAGCCAGAGGATCCTGGGGAACTGAACGGGACACAGAGAAACAGAAGCCGACACAGAGAAAGATCTCTTCCTCCAGAGAATGTCTTGTGAACTCAAGCCCCAAAGGACTGCAGATTCCCATAAAAGGATGCACCCCTGACCAACCTCACAGCATTGCAGAGGGTTGGCCCAGAGTTTCTTGCCCAACACTGTCACATAACCACACTGGCTCTGGAGACAAAAAGGGCTGACTGAACCCATGCCTGGCCTCAGACGCCCCTAAGAACTGGGACAACTCATCCAGGGGCAGAGGCCAGCTATCTGAAGACACCGGGCACTGCAGCTAAGCTCGGTTCTGCTTGGTGACGTGAGTGTCCCCGAAGTCACTAGAGGTCCCAGAAACCATCTGCCAAGAGTTGGGCAGGGAAGTGTTCTTCCTGCTTCTCTCTCCCAGCCAGACTTCCCGCACCTCGCTGCGCATGCCCACGAAGCAAACGTTCCAGGACCGCCTGATATCACTTGCCCAGATTCTGCTCCCTGGCTACGATTGTCCTGGTCTCCCAGCCCTTTAAGAGACACAGCATAGAACCCGAAAGCTGGTCCTGCGAGGTCCACCGAGACAGGGCTCCTCGCACAAGCCCGAGCTTCCAGGACTGTGGGACAAACCACCTGCCACCCGGTCCCCTATGGCTCCTCCCCTCGGAAATCACTCAGTGTCTCACTTTTGAACAGTGACAAACAGACTTAATTCAACACGAAGCGACAAGACCACTTGGTCACCCTGGGAGGGCAAGAGGAGATGGAGCAGGTGTCAAGTAAGCTTCCCTAAAAATAGAGATGCCGGCATGCGGTGGGGGCGGCAGTGTCCCCGCTCTCAGCCTGGCTCACAGACAAGGAGCTGGGAGTCCGTTTCCCACCAGCTTCAAGGAGGGGGTGCTGCACCTGCAGAGCAACCCGCCCAGCCTACTTCCCCCTCAGTATCCCAAGGGCCATCCTCACTGACAGGAAAAGTCGTTCCCTGAGGCGGCTGGCCGGGAGTCAGTCACCCCCCTCCCGGGAGTCCTAGGGTTGCCCTGCTATTTTAAACCATATACATCCCCAACCTTACAAGATCAGGGGCCTCCGAGTCCGGCTGTCTCTTCCTGAGGGATGAGAACCTCTGCTGGCTGCGCGCGGAGAAGCGGCGGAAGGACTCTCGGCTCCTTGAGGCCAGATGTCTGAAGGAGGAGGTGCGCTTGAACGGGGTGCGACCCGAGGACTCCCCGCTCCGCTCGGTGCCCACCGTGGCCGTCACCAAGTGCAGGGCCTCTTGGAAGGACCGCCTCACCGTGCCAACCCACTGAGTCATGTGTGTCTGGGCCACCGAAAGCTTGTCACCCAGGTAATCCATGGGGCCAGCCTGGAGGAGGGGGCAGGCGGAGGCAGTTAGGAGGCCAATACTGCCGGGGTCCTGGTCCTTCTGTCGGTGAGCGTCCTTGGGAAGCAGTTCTGGGCTCTGATGGGAAGCCCGGCAGAGTACATCAGCCCAAGTAAAGTAAACATCGCCCGACAGGCATCCGCGGGTCACAAAACAGGGACTGTGACAGGTCAGCAGGGGGGTCACCAGCAGGAGCCTCGAGTCAACCAACCAGGACGTCCAGTTCTAGTCCCCAGGGCCAACCCTGATGAGTTCAAGGAGCAGGTGGTGTCGAGGAGCCGGGCGAGGGGGCTGGCACCCCGAACTCACTTCCGTCCATGCAGGGAGAACTCCCGTGCACACCTGGGAGCCACCGCCCACCGCCGATCCGCTCTCCCTCCGGGCTCTTCTCACCTGAACCAGGCAGCTCTCCAGTCTTCAGGCTGGAGACTCCAAACCTGGAGCCGAACCTGCCGGCCAGCAGGCAGCGCGCTCACTTCCGGAGAGGCAGCCACCCAGCCTGGGTCCCCTGGCCCGGCAGCCCGGAATGACATCAGCCCCCTGTCTTGGCGAGGGGCGCACAGCACAGGAATGCAGGAGGGGCCTCTCTCGGGAGGTGGCCGCCCAGGGAGCTGGCGTCAGCCCCAGTTTTTTTTTGTTTTTTTTTTTTTCCCCCTAAGTCTCAACTCGCTCGCTGTCCCTCGGGGACTTCATGTGCCAGACTGCCTACCCACCCCGGGCAGCACCGTGCAGAGACGCGGCTGCCGGGCGTGCGGGTGAGTGCGAACCGGAGTGCGCGCGTGTGGGGGCATGTGCGTGGGAGGCGCGGCTGCCCCGGGGAGGTGGAGGGGCGCCTGCCGCTCGAGCCTCCGGGGCTTCAGGTGGAGTCTGAGGACCTGTGGCTGTCAGTCTGTCTCCCTCTCCCGGCGGGCGGCAGCGCCCTTCGGCTTCCTCTCCCTGCCGAGCTCCCTGCTAAGCCTCCCCCACCAGCTCCTTCCCCCTCTTATCCGCTCAGCAGTCCCTGCTGCTTCTCCCGGAGGATGGAGGATGCAGGTGACTTGCCCTGAGCTTCCCTCACGGGTGGGTCTGGGGCTGAGGTGCCTGCATTTTGGTCTAAGCAGGGTTGCTATGGCAACTTGGGGGCACAGCATCTGCCCCTTTCCCTAGGCTGGGCACAAGGAGCCATGAGAATGATTCATGTGTACGGGGATCACATGAGCTCACTGTGTTTAACCCTTAAGGGCTGGAGTTTGTGGGGGCTAGGGTGATAAGAGAGAAGAAGGCGTGCACTGGACAGGGAGGGGCATCAGCGCAGTGGGATTCTGGACCTTCGAGCCAGGATCTAACACCCCCCTCCACTGTTCCTTCTATAGGTGAAGAAATACCAGCTCAGAGAGGTGGATTCACATGTCCAAGGTCACACAGCAAGACGGAAAGATACTCTTGGAAATGGCCCCTCCCCACGGTTGTGTGCACATCTGACCCCCAAACCTCACCCACTGCAAAGCCTCGAAAATATTGACTTTTCAAAATGCCAGGCCAAATCCAAAGTTGATTTGATTCCGCACTGGCCCAACCACCTGGGATGATCTCTGCACCGCCCCCTTACCTCTGTCCTGAGGAAATATTTGCTCTCTAGACACCAGACTTGCCTTGCCAAAGTAAGGTTACCCTGAAGGCCCCTGTGACAGACAGTGTGTGCAGGCTACTGCCTTCTCTTCTTCCTCCTCATTCCAAGACCCTGAGGTCCTGGCATCTCCTTCAGTTAACAGTGGGAGTGAGCACCACCTCTGCCTCAGGCCCTGTGCTGTGGAGGGTCACAGGGATGTAACAGCTGCTGACTGACAACACCTGAGCCTGATACATGCTCAGGGGACCCCATTTGCTAAATGGGGAGACTGAGGCCCAGACAGCTGAAGCTGCCTCCCAGAGGCCCCTAGGGATCCCAGTACCCTTCCCAAAGTGCATCAGGGCATGTAAGGGGCAGCCATGTTGGATGCTCAGGTGGAAAAGCCCACAGGGAAGGGATTAGGAATCTAGCTAAAAGCCAGCACCATGGCTGGCTGCCCTCAGTCAGACTCAGACGACAGGAACTATGGTCAGCTTCCTGACTAGAGTCACCGGGAGACAAAAGCTCACTCAGCCAAGCCTCAGTCTACTGATCATAATGAGTGTAAAGGTCCTGAGGCAAGCCAGTTCCACAGGGAACTGTGGAGATGAAGACAGGTTGGCTCACAATGGAGGGAGAGCCTCTGACTGAGGTCAGACCGTGTGCCCAGCAGGTGAGATGTCACCCCAGCCTGCACGCCAGCATTCAGACAAGGAACCATGCCAGGAGAGGGCCAATCCCCTTCTCCACCTGTGCCCAGCTCCTTCCCTGGCATCCAGAGGTGGCTACATCCACAGTCACAGTCAGGGTTTCTGGCCTCCACAAGGAATTCATAGCAACCTCCAGCTCAGGCCACTTCACAGACTTCCCAGGTGATCAGGGACAGACCGAAGACAGGAAAGGACAGACAGGCCCTCCCCATCTGGCCCCAGAGATGGCACCCCAGGAACCTTCTGACAACCAGAATGAGACACAGGTGTGACAGGCTGTCTGGACACAGAGATGGGGGCCATTCCAGCCTTCGTAGGGAAGGGGGGCCGTGAGAGGCACAAGACACATCTAAAGAGATCACAGATCCTGCCGAAAGGCATCAGGAAGGGTGCAACATCCATAATATTTCTTATGAAAGCTAAACACCTCAGATGAAATATTGCCCTGTGGGGACAGACAGACACATGGAAGCTGGGGACCGGGTTGGGACAGGCAGGTGCCGTCTGCCTTGAAAACGCACGCCTTTAATCCCAGCACTTGGGAGGCAGAGGCAGGCGGATTTCTGAGTTCGAGGCCAGCCTGGTCTACAGAGTGAGTTCCAGGACAGCCAGGGCTACACAGAGAAACCCTGTCTCAAGAAAAAAAAAAGAAAAAAAGAAAACACCTCAGACACACAGGTTTTATGAAGATGGTAGCTCCTTCCCTGCCCCAGGGCATCATTTAAAATGACTTCTTTAAAGTGCTTGGAATTAGGGAGGCGGCGGGTGCGTGACTGTTGACCCCACAGATCATGACGGACAATCACAGTCCACCTCAGAAGGAAGAATGCACGGGGCTGATGTTAAAAACAGCCATCGAAAAGTGTCCACGGGGACACAAGAAGCCAGGTGCTCAGCCGAAAGGGGCAGACGGGCTGGGTAGAACAGGGTGTCCGGATCCAGGGGAGGAGAGCACCGTCACATGGACTCTGCCTTTCTGGTATTGAGTCTGTATTCATCACGGGATTTTGCTTTGACTTTTAAAAATGACTTTTTTAAAAAAAAGTACTCATTCAAAGTATTCTTTATTTTGATCACGGGCTGTTTCATTGTTTCCCAGTACTAAGGAGTGGCCCCACGGGCCGTGCCCAGCCTCCTGCCCTGCCCTGGACTACCTAAATCAAGTCACAGTCTGCAATTGGCTTTACTTAGCCACTGAGAAAGTAACTAAACTTCTCGGATTTCTTTCACAGATGAAACCACCAAATGTTTCCTTGTCATAGATGTGATTGGTTGGCCCCTTCCCATCCCCCACATCTAGAGGGCACACTTGGTCTTTTGCCCATGAGTCCAGTGTGCCATCCCTAGAATGCAGTCTGACTCACAGTTATACAAAGGGTGACCATATACCTCAGTGACCAGCCAGCGAAGAACTCAGAACCCAGATCCCCTGTCAACAGGGAGACCAGCCTGGAGCCATGCTGGGGCAGAGGTCACCAGACACCTGTGTGTCCCCAACTATGTCATTGCTCAAGTCCATGGCCCAGCCTCTGAGTTAGCCACCAGCACATGTCCCTGCACATGGACACCAGCCCAGTGCACTCCATGCCCCGCTACCCCTGTCATCACTGTCACCCCAGCACCAGCTGCATTGGTGTGCAAACACCAGTGTACCCTGTCCCACACCATGTATGATGTCACAGGCAGGATGATGATGTCACTGTAATGCAATAACATATGACCTCATAGTGTTAAGCCATCGCATCATCAAATTACATCACACACCATTATACTGCCTCACTGCCACTGAACTGTGTGTCTCTGTTACACCTCATCTGCTCCTGCCAACAATGCAAGAAGCTCTATCCCATTTTACAGATGGACAGCATGAGACAGGGAGAAGGGACAGACATGGCCGGTCCAGTGTCACACAGCTCTAAGCACTGCACAGAAAACGCCGTGGATCTCAGCTTTCGGCCTCCTTTGGAGAGACAAGAACGGGAGAGAGCCGGGAGCCAGATGCTGGCTGCTTGCTCTGGCTTTCAGTGTCACCACGTGCTCTGGGAGCGGGGCTATAAAAAGCGTCACTCCTGAATCTGGGGCAGCACAGGCATCCCCCCAGAGGGCTGTTTCTGCAAATGCTATTCTCTCCAGGAAACTCGGGGGACGCCGCAGGCATCCTGAAAGCAAACTGTATCTTCCTTACATAAGGAAATTTGCAAAACAGGGGACCTGTGGGGACCGGGAAGGAACCAGGGATGCTAACCACAGTGTGACGTGAAGCAGAGGGCCCACGGGCCTCACAAAGGGAACAACTTGTCATTCCTTCATTCATTCCTTCATTCCAACAGTTATTCCACACACACCCGATCTGACATGGCACAGAGGTATGGTCGCTCCCTGTGCAGCTCAGCCTGCCTCTGTAGATCTACAGTACTGAAGGAGAAGCCCCCGTTGTGCCCACAGGCCACCTCAAAGCGTGTGTGTGTGTGGGGGGCACCATTGCTTCCCAGATCTGGATCAAACGTACATCTTAAAGATTTCTTGGTCTAGTGAAGAGGGAAAGCCAAAAAGGAAAGGCCGACACCTGCCTGTGACCCGAGAGCCGGGAGACGGAAACAGATGCCAAACCCAAGGCAATGAGGAGATGGGTTATCTGGGAGGGGTTTAGGTGGACGTATAGGAGTGCTTCTGGTACTGAAACGGGAATGGCCAGAAGTGTGGCCATGTTTAGTCTTGACTCTGGGAGCCTTACATACTACATATATCCCTTTCCAGAGCAAAGGCCACCTTCTCCCTCCTCCTGGATTCCCTCTGGCCTCAGCCCAGGGCTGTTTCCCACTCTGCCCAGGAGGTCTCCTCCCTCACTCTCTTTCTGTTCCTTCCTGGGCCAGGAGAACAAGGAAGTGGACTATTACTCTGTTGATAAGAATGCTGTAATAAAACCATCACTCAAAGGTGTTCACAGTTGGGAGCTGCCCACACCTCTCACCTCATTTAACCCTTGGAACAACCTCATGGGTGAGCACTGGTGACTTCCGACACAGCCACCCTCACGACCCTGCTGGGCAGTGAGGTGCTAAGAGCTCCCAGGACCATGCTCACTGAGTGGGATATGATCTCAAGCTCCTCTGCCTTCAACCTTCCCTGCTTCCTTCCCTGATAACCTCATCGTAGAAGCCAGAGGTCACACTTCACACCAAACCCCCCCCCCGCCCCCAAGAAAGGTCAGATCAGCCCATAAGTCCTTTTCACAAGTCACACTCTGTGTGACTCTGAGTTCCCAGGGCTCCTCTTGACACCAGAAGCTGCCGACAAGGTCACACTGTGTGCCTACCCCTAACCCCTTCCAACTAACAGCCTGGAGATGAATCCCCAGGTGCACACACGAAAGGTACTTGAAGACAGAAAACCCAGTTTCCTTCCCTCTGATGGAGCTTTGTGGCCCCAGACCTGACTCGTAGCTTGAGGTCTCCTCTGAGACCAGCTCGCTTATGCCCAATAGCTGTTCACACAAGCAAGGCTGTGAAGGGGTCCGTGTGGCTTTTTCTCAGGAGGGTCCCTGTTAGTTCTTGTCAGTGTGCTGGAACATAAACCAGCAATGGAAAGAGGGCCTGTGAACCCAACACTCAGAAAGATCAGGCCTTCAGAGTCATCCTTGGCTACACAGGGAGTTTGAGGCCAGCCCAGGCTACATGAAGCCCACTCAATTTAAAGGGGTTTGAGCAGGGGTTTAGGACAGTGATTTTTTGGTGCTGTCCCTCTCCCAGAAGTGGGAGATAATCACCATGCCAGGAATTCTCCATAAAAATTTTATTACTTGAAAAAAAAAAAAAGTTAAGCAAACCCAGATGGTTTGGCCCTGCAATATGGCCAGCCCTCTGGCAGGAGGGGGCAGGGCATCTGAAGAGATGGTCACTGTTCTAAGTCTATCATCTCGTTCAAATGCCACGCGCCCCCCCCCCCCCAGACCCTAGACACCATCTCAGAGCCAGGCCACACATGCATTCCCTGGGCCCCACGGGAAATCCATCAGGTGCTCAGGTTCCTTGTAGCATGTGGTTGTGACGCAGACTTCATCGAGCTGTGACTTCCCCTCACCGACTCATTTCCTGCTTGTCCTAGACACAGACTGGATAAGTCTCCCCCTGCCATCCTACACTGTCCATGCTCCTTTCAGCTCCACACCTCTGCCATGCTGTCCCCTCTGGCTGGGACACCCTTCCACCCCTCTCACTCCTGGTCCAAGATCGGGGTGCGTCGTCTAGACAGCCAACTCCTCCGAGAAGCCTCCCTCAAACGACTGCTCACATACCAGGCCGTGACTCAGTTTACCAACCAGTTGTCACCCCCGGGCGACAGTTGGGCTGCATCTGGCTCACCCAGCACGCTCAGCAGACACTCCCCACGCCCACCATGTAAACAGCAATGACTGAGGCCTGGACCAACCCACAGAACTCACAGCATCCCTAGGCCGGTTCCCATAGTAACAGGGAAGGAGTTCTGATAAGGAGGAAACTGTAGCATCTTGGCCTCTACCTCCAAGTCCACCCAGGTTATTTATAACCACGCTAAGCACTTGTCTGCGTACCAGCCGTCATTTCAGAGGTGCACTGTTAATTAACTTGGAAGAGGGAGAGGGGATCACCCAGAAAGGAAGACTTTCTAGAACAGCGGTGTGGGCTGACAGATTCCGATGAGAAGCGGTTCCTGCACTGTGGGATGCTGGGGTGTGGCCCTGCTGTGGGGAGGCAGGTCTACCGTAAGCGGCCTCTCACTGAGGAACCAGGAGGGCAGGGCCCAGCACAGCCAGGAGGGTTTCAAACACTGCCCACCTGCCTGGCGCCCAGAGCGAGCTACACATCATTCTTCTTTCTACCCAAAACAGGATTTCAGGGTTTTGGATCAATGAGCCACCACGGGAAGGACTGGAGGAGATGCCTGGCCATTGAGAAGTATTGATTTCTGAGCTGTCAAGTAAACCACGCTCCGCTGAGCTACCCCCAAGCATCACTGCAAGATCTTAGGGTCACAGTAAAGAAGACAATGTGTTAGGAGGTATTTGAGGGGTGCAGCTGGGGTGATGCCGGCTGTGGAACGGGCTGGCTAAGAAGAGCACAGGCTCCTGGCTGGAGTGGTGGCTGGCAGACGCTGCTTGCTGCACTGGGTGTGGACCAGCAACTTCCTCGATCCAGCCTCGGTTCTCACCAGCCTCCCTGCCTGTAACTCAGCACCTGAGGCTGGGACTCTTATTGAGAAAGACGGATCACAGAATCTCTCGGCTGCTGGGCCATGTTCTGATGCTCATGACTGAGGTTCCAGGAAGGACACTATGCTCACCTTGGAGGGCACCTCTTCCTTGCCCCACACCCTGGTTTTCTGTCCAAGTTATGAGAAATCTCAGGGGTGAGACAGACAATGCTCAGGGGAGCCAGGAAGCAGTGAGGGAACCACTCGGGCTGGTGGTGGACGCCTGCAGCCTCAGGATCCTCTTGGTGCTGCAGGGACAGCTACCTCCACCGCGACATCTGGTTACCAGTTCTGGGCAGACCTGGCCCTGACTCAAGAGATGTTCAAAGCCAAGTGCCTGTGCTCTGCTTGCTTATGTTTGGTAAAGAGAACAAAAATGACCCGTGTGTGGGAAAAACACGTGTGTGCACCAGAGAGGCAAGGAAACAGGCAGGGAGCGGAGGCTGGAGGATGTCTATTTGGTGGGCAGTCTGAGTGTGAGATCCATGCCCCACCCACCCTCTGAGTTGCCACAGCTTGGTTCACAAGGGAATGATGATGACCACTGTGGTCCACAACCAACTCCATCATTTTATCCTGGCTCCCATGACCCCACCCCCTCCCGTGACTCAACACAGCAGCAGCAAACTGTGCCTCCTCCTGGCTGCTGGAGGACAGGCTTCTTACCATCTCCTGCAACACACACACACACACACACACACACACACACACACACTCTCACACTGTTCCAGAAGACACCCTGGGTCATGTCCTAGCACATTTCAACACATAATCTTGGCAGCCAAAGTACAAGCACAGGTAGAGAGCACACACACACACACATTCAAACTCTCTCACACTCACACCCAGTTTCACACACACACTTTCACACACTTGGACTCTCACACCCAACTCTCACACACACTCGCATTCTCATACATACTCTCTCACATACACCCATACTCACATTCACAAACACACACACACATACATTCACACACACTTATACATTCTCACTCGCTCTCACACTCACTTTTATGCACACTCACACTCTTACATACATTCACACTCTCACACTCATACTCTCATACATACTCACATTCTCACACTCTCACACAATCATTCTCACACTCACACAATCACATTCTCACACTCACATACTCTCACACACTCACACACACACACACACACTCATATTCTCTCATACACACAGTCATATATACACCTCAGGACAAAGTGAGCTATCAATCTCCAGTGCCCCCAAATCTACTGCAGCTTCCCATAGACCTGCAAGCATCCTGCTCCTGAGTCTGAGATTCCTTGAGATTCCCAGACCACCTGCTCAGGGCGTCTGTGCCCAGGCTTTGTCACCCCAGGGTATGGTTCACCTGCCGCGTTCTGTCTCCCTGAGGGTGCATTAGGGGCTGGGAGGTGCACAGTGTTTGAGGACTGACCTCATTAATGGAGCCTCGAGGGAGGGAGAGAGGGACTGATTGATATGTTTGTAGCCTCAAGCCACACATACCCCCTACCCAGCTCTAAGTCCCTCATTGCCATCCAGGGGGCAGCCCGGCCACCATCTACACTCAGGGCCCCAGGATTCCTAGAGCACAGCTCCCTTGCAGACATCTTGTAAGGGTTGACTACCATAACCCTCTGGCTTCCTGATCCTTGCAGGGGACACCTGAGAGCCCTGATGGACAGGGAACAGGGAGGAGCCTCCCTCTCTCCTGGCCCAGCCCTCACAGTGCCACCAAGCCTTCCTGTGATGGCTGGATCCTTGGCAGCTATTTTGGGGCCGTTCTGTGGTGAAAATAACTAGGATAGGAAGAACCTAGGCTGAT